>NW_019396040.1:246548-351655 GCF_000591075.1 Eurytemora carolleeae
CCTGCGCCGACGACACTTCATTAACCTAACCAAATGACAAAAAAATAAATAATAATAAATTTGCTGAAAAATAAATGGTCATGTACAAAATTGATAGGAGGGGGGGGGCCTGGGGGGGGTCCAAAAATCGTATACTAGGACAGACCCCACAGTTTTAAATAAAAAAATAGTCTACAGGATTTTTTTGCATCCCCTTGATTGATTAAGATTTAAAAATTGTGATCGTTTCAAAGTTATCTTATTTTACTTTAAATTTTGGTTTGTTCAGAAAAAAGATTGATTTTTTTTTTATTTTATTCAGGTAAAAGATATAATGAGCAACATAAAATTCTATTCTGTCCAGTGTCCACACAACTCTCAACTTAAGTTAAATAAACTCAAATTAAAATTACAAAGAACATTTAAAATTCTCAGGAAAATTTAGTTTTTATTTCTAGAATCTTGAAGAAGCTAAACATTTCTAATCAAACTACAATTTCAACAGAAAAATAATCAGACAAATATGCTGTAAACCACAAAGAGCACCCTGATATGAATGGACGTTAAATTAATTGACTTTAAAATAACATCCCGTTCTGCCAAGTTTTCTAAACGATCGTTAAAGGATCGTTAAACGATCGTTTTTGTTTCGTTTTCAAAAACGAGCGTTTCGTTTTCGGAAAAAAACGATCGTTTTAAAAACGACCCATTCGTTTTTAACTTTTAGAAAACGAATAGCGATCGTTTTTATTAAAACGATTTGCGACCGTTTTTATACAGTGAAACCCTTAATAACGAATACATCGGAAGAATTTATTAAATGTCGTCTTGACAATTTTTCAATGAGTTTTATACTGTATTACGTAAATTTAATTTTTTGCGAAAATAAATAAATAGCCATGAATATACGGGAACAGTTTTAAAGAGTTCCATATTATGATTTAATTAAAAAACTAAATATCTGCATCATTCCATTATCAGAAAGTGAAGAATACGACATTTAATGAATTCTTTCGATGTATTCGTTATTAAGGGTTTCACTGTACGATTGTTTTTTAAAAAAAGGATCGTCTTTAAACAACAAATTTATTGAAAATTATGTTAACGATCATAAACGAAGGGTCGTTAACGTTCTTTAACGAATTGGGTCGTCGTTAACAATCGTTAACGGAGATTCATCGTTAACGATCGTTAATGAAGGGGTCGTCGTTAACGATCGTTAACGAAGGGTTGTCGTTAACGATCGTTAACGAAGGGTTGTCGTTAACGATCGTTAACGAAGGGTTGTAGTTAACGATCGTTAACGAAGGGTCGTCATTAACAATCGTTAACGAAACGACGAATTTTATAAAACCGATCGTTTTGAAAAATGATCGTTTTTAAAAACGAGCATTTTTAAAAACGATCGTTTTTCATAACGAAACGATCGTTTTTCTGAAAAATGAAAACGTTAACATCCCTAACTCAGACGAAAGACGGGAAATATTTTTTTGTTTACCACGGGTTCCATTAGCCAATTTGTTCCAAGTAACTCTTCGCGTAAAGTATTTGTAAATTAATATAATTAGTAAAATAATGAATTTTGAAATTCTTGGATTTAAATCAGATGTAAGTTGTGTAAAATTAAGATCTAAATACTTATTTTGTAGCAGAGTGTAATCATTAAATTGTATCACAAATTTTATAGTTGTCAACTTATTCATGCAATCTTAATGGACAAACTGTACTTTCGTTTCTTTCGTTTCTAGTGTGGTTTCATTTCGGGGTCAGGTTCTTTCTTGGATGTAGTAGTATCAGATTAAGTTTCGGATTCTCATTGTGCGTGTTGTAAAGTTAATAGCCATAGCTGAGTCGGCTGATGCCACGGTAGCAGATAGAGTAACAGAAATTTGTTGTCCAGGTTAGGTTAAGGGGGAGACTGATGAGGTTAGGGGGAGGGTGTGGAGACTTATGAGGTTAAGGGGAGAATGATGAGGTCAGGGGGAGACTGATGAGGTCAGGGGGGAGACTGATGAGGCCAGGGAAGAGACTGATGAGATTTTGGGGGAAACTGAAGAGGTTAAGGGGAGACAGTTAAGGTTAAGGGGATGGGATAACTAATGAGTGCAGACAAATTAAGTAACATTACTTAAGATTTGTAATAAATGACATACAGTATTATTAATTGCTCAATCGGTTAAATGCAAGAAAAAAATTAGTTAAAAATGAAAATTGAAAAATCAGTAATACATAAGTGAATGTTTTTGTTAAGGAAAATGTCCATAACTTTTTTTTACCTCTGTTTCCTCTTCTCGCGTTGAGTAAAGCTGTGTACTGTTACAGCAAACATCCAGTACAAGGTTATGTAAAGAGTTAGCCATAGCGTACACTGCATCAACTAAACATTTTAAGTTTACGCTTTAACAAAGAAGCATACTTATTTTTATAACTAATTCAATTCTTCAAAAAAAAATTGGAAAAGGGTTGGTATACAAATTAAGAATTAAGTAACATTTTTATTCATTATCCGATTCAACTTATTCTTTTAAACTCCTTTTGTGTTGTACAACGCACACAAATAGTTCTACTAGAAAAGTTTTTGTTTGTCTTCGTTGGAAAATATTATTTTCTCTACAAGACAAATATGACTTTCAAAATGGTTCCTCACTTAAAACTTTTTATGATATATGTAAGTCTTCTGTAAAAACTTCAGCAACAAGGGGATAAAGTAGCTTTATCTTAGTATGATATTAATTACTGTATTTTACTTTTGGGAATATATTTGCGTTTTCCCCTCAAGTTTTACCCTTACACAAATCGAATAAAATAATGTCTTACTAACTAACTTACTTACTTACTATCTTTAGAATACAAACGTTTTCTATCCGGATATTTTATTCACATATCCTCCAAATTTTTTCATATAAAAAATTTAATGCAATTATGAGTGACTACAGAAAATTACCTACAAACGGAACAAGACCCTCTTGGAGGTGTTTGTGTAAACCTTCTTTTCCAGTGCAATCGCCTTCTGTTTCAAATCCAACTTTAAGACCCGGAAACTAAGATTTATTAATTACATTTGTGTGGTTATTAAAAATATATTTTAAGATAAAACATTTTATACATTGAAATAATGGATTTTCCGATTAGTCTATTTTTGGTCTAATAGAGGGAGGGGGGGGTCGAATTTTTCAAGGCCAGCTTATAAAAAATCAAGCCTCTAACTTTGATTGCCAGGGTACTAGGGTGTTTTTTTAAAGCTTAAAGCTTTAAAAAGTAAGTCGAAAAAAATATTAAAAAATATTTATTTTACTTTTGACAAATATTAACATTTGACACATTTCATTAGATTGCAATTGTTTCCAATTTATTTGAATTTAATAAATCTAAAAATAGTTGGAACAGTTAATTGCAGTTCAAAAAACTTTGAATATTTATGGACTATCTTTGGTTATTTTGAAACAACAACAGGATGTTTGACCGTCCTCTTCTTTACGCGCTTCCATTAGATTTGCGTTTTTTTTTATTTTGAATCGGTAAAACAAATAAAATAAAAGTTTTTAAAATTTTTTCCCCATACAACCATTTCCTGAGGTCATGTGAGTTACCACAAAAGTTTAGGCCTGATCGTTTTAGCCATTTATATAAATTTTTAATATCCACGGAAGTTCTTTCTTTTAATTAAGAAAAAGACGGGTTAAGAGTTTACAAGAACTGTTCCAGATTTTTTACGTTATATCTCAAATTTCACAAAGTTATGTGTAACATGAGAATGTTACTTCAAGGACAGACAAAAATT
Source organism: Eurytemora carolleeae (assembly GCF_000591075.1). NCBI lineage: Eukaryota > Metazoa > Arthropoda > Copepoda > Calanoida > Temoridae > Eurytemora > Eurytemora carolleeae. The sequence goes on from NW_019396040.1 coordinate 250,309, forward strand.
CGAACTTGTAAAAAATTGCCTTGCATCGATGATGTTTAGACCAAAATTCACGAAAATAAGGATTTCTGCAGTTAACCTGAAATTTATGCTGTTCATTTTATATCTGATATTTTTTATTATTTGCTACTTATTTAACACCTACCTTTTTGTCCGCTTCCTCCTGCGGTGTGCATTCTGCATGTTGAGACGGTACAAGGTTTTTGAAATATCTGTCAAACCCTAGAAAGCCCAAATGAAACCCAGTAAGACATGGAAGTGATCTCAATATCCACTATGACAGCTTTTAAACTAAAGGGATAAAGGGATTGGTTTCCTGACGGGTAATCTTATTTGTTTTTTAAAAATACAAAAAAGTGCGAACAGAGTTGGGAACTTTAGAATTGGATACCTTTAATCCCGACTGCTTAATCCGAATATCCAATGTGGACACTTTAAATTTCTTGCTTATTTACTCTTTTTGGGTAATGTTACATCGTCTATATGCAACAGCCCCCCTAATGAACTTCTGACCTACATAACGTTCCGACTTACTGCAATATCAGACCTACGCTAGCTGTTTCTTTTTGTATTATTTGAGGTTTAGGTTAGGACAATTAAGACAATTTGTGGGCCGAGCTCTGAGGCTAGGACAGGCTAGGGGGCCGAGCTCCGCGGCTAGGACAGGCTAGGGGATGAGCGCCGTGGCTAGGACAGGCTAGGGGGCCGGGCGCTTCGGTCACATGTCCATATAGCAGCTGTAAAATCACGTGCTAGTAGGTCGGATGTTTAGTATAGCGAATTTTGCGCAGGTCAGAAGTAAGTATAGCGGATTTGCGAAGGTCGAAAAATTCACCACCCTCTTTTTGGGATATAAACAGAAAAATCAAAAGCCGGTTTTCAAAATAAGAGAGTCCCTCCTGTTTCTGAACATAAATCTGAAATGACGCGCAAAATTTTTAATTTCCCAGCTTCTGATACGCAACTCTGATTGATTGAATTTCAGACACTTTACAGGATACAAGTACAAGATTAGGTTAGTCTCAAGATTAAGAAAAATAGAGGATCAAGCATTGATCTTGATATCCACCATTCTATAGCTCCCAACTCAACATACATGTATTTGGAATCAAGCAAAGTGGTGGAAAAAAACTTTTTTCTTCAAGGTTGCCTGAAATGTTTCGACCTTTGTACAACATAATTTTATATATATTGGGCTAGTTTGATTTCGAAAATGCATGCTACTACAAGTTTACTAAGAGCAAGTTTCAAGCCCCACATCTATCTTATGATTTTTAAATTTTAACACATCAATAATTAATATGACGTCATAGTTGGCCAATTATATCTCTTAGTCTAGACACCTCGCCAATTTTGAATTTGAATTGAAGAAGAACCGATTTAGGACAAGAACAATCGGGGTAAAAATTCCCACCAAATACTTGTATAATGTATTTAAAATTTATTGGACCGAGTTTTTTCACTTCCGACCGAAAGCTCTTTACGCAAACAAATCCATGTTGAAACTACGAGGCCTGGCATTATATTGTCCTCCTTAATAATAGCGTACCCAACAAATCAATTTGGTATTACACACTTTTAAGTTTTTAACGCTACCTAAATATTCAAATGTACATTTTTAAAAAATCAGTTCAATTAAGAAAATTAATTGAAATATTGTTGTATTATAAAAAAACCTCAAATGCTAAATTTTCGGTAAAATAAAATGATATTTTCCTAAACCTGATATTTCAGATCTCTTGGGAAGGATCGTTATGGCTCCTTCAGCCGCCCATTCTTGATCTCGAACTGGAAATATCTTGGCGCCCCATGAATCTGTCACATATTTATTTACCAAAGTGAAATATAATTTACTACCTACCTACCTACTCTTAGAGGCGTAGTTAGTAGGGGTTATTGGGGTGGTACCCCCCCCCCCCAAAAAAAAACAACATGTTTTTCGTTTTGCGCATCATTTAACTCAATCAACTTAATCAAAGTAACACAGATAAGTTTTACCAAAAAAAAATCTATTATTCAATGCAGTAGCGTACTTTCACTGCACTGGGGGGGGGGATGGGGAAGTAACACAGCCCCCCCCCCCAGCTTCCTAGGCCTCCCTAGGGATTCTTGGGCAAAAGTAAAATTTATTTGGGGGGGGGGGACTACCTACCACACCAATATTATATACCTACAGTAGAATATGAAAAAATGTGTTTGTAAAATGTGTTTATCAATGCTGAAAATTTCAATAAAATCCAAAGATCGGATATAAATTAAAATCCAATATCGCAATTTTAACTTTTGAACCTTAAAACTAAATTTTGTTTATACCCTTACCCTTAAACCTGATGTCAGACCTTTTAAAACCTTCTTATGTTTTCTATTCTATTTTTTAAAGGGGAACATATTAATTTTTTATTTAGCATAAACGAAAAAATATCTGCCATTGCGTTTTAAATACTTATAAACTTGATAGGCATAATTTTAACTGACCCTCCATTTTTTTTCGATTCACAATGGTTCCCATTAAACCTTTGAAATATCGTCGTTTTTTGTTTAAAAATAACACACTCAAAATGATCAGTTTCAAAACTATTATTGATTTTTTTGTAAACAATCCTGATCCAATCCAGTAGAATTTTCCAGCTACACCCTTCCTTGTTGTAGCACTCAACAACTTTCTGAAAATCATTTTTGCTTGATGCGTCTAAAATTTGCGTTGAACAAACAGTTAACCTTTTAACATAATTTTAAATGAATCACAAACTATTTTCTAAATGTTGGGGATACAATGAATAACATATGTTAAAGATATCTTCTTCTTTTTTCTTTAATTTATTACTTTTTTTTTTACTATTTCTAATTTTTTTTATTTCAAAATCCCACCTTGTTTTATCTTCATCCACAAAGAGAACTACCGCCTGAAAAATAAAAGCATTTTCATTAGCTATAAACATGTTATTCTATTCATAAACTTGAAAACCGCATACTACGCGATTCTGCCACCTTTGCCGTATTCTCCCAATTTACTACTTTATTCGACTGTTCCTTTAGATAGTTTAAAAAGACAATACAATTATTTAAAAAAATTTTTTATGGACATTGGGATGTTTTATATTGAACATCCTTTAAAGTTGTTATAAATAATTTATTTTTAATCTTTAAAAATGTACTACAGACACTGTTGGCTTTTAGGTAATAGCAAAGCATGATTGGTGGGAATGGGCCGGGTTGTGTGTTTTCATAAGTAATTAAAAGTTTGAAAATTAGATGATGTTGTGGGGTATAGTTTCAAAACTGTTTAAACTCAAGAACAAGAATTTTGAAACTTTCAAAAATAATTGCGCTTACACAAAATATTTTTGATTTAAGTGAAAAGTCCAAACGAGCTGGATTAAGTTTTCAAAATTAAGTTTTACTTTTTATTTACTTTCATAAAAAATGTTCTTTCTATTGTTATGCAAATTCAATACATATCTACATATTTTTCCAAAAAATATCATTTTCTGTAAGTAAAGTTTTGTTTAAAAGCAGGATCAAAATCTTTCTTCTTTTCCAAAAGGCATTGTCTGCCCTTTTCACCAAATTCTATCAAGATATCCGAAAATCTATAAAAAATCAAGTTTATTTCAAACAAAGCAGATATATTTCTATATGATGGAAATATCTGATGAATTTTTCCCGATTCCTGGTTTATATTTTATTATTTGAGTGCTGTACATATTAGAGTTTATTTTGAGATTACATCCATCCTTTTAAATCTTTTCCTTTCATAAATTTGTTCATGGAAAAGATTTCACAAAATTCTAGGATTATTCAAATTCAAATACAAAAAATATGGTGATGTAGAGAAATACATTTGGGTACTTTTTACTTAGAAGAATCTGGATTTAAATTTGGGCCCGATCGGTTATGCCGTTTTGACGTTTATTGGATACAAACAAACAAACACCCAGACAGACAGGAAAAGTATATATATATACATATATTGGTTTTTGTTCTCTGCTATAAATATGTGCCCTGTTTTAAATGTTGTGCTCCATGCTGAGATCTACAATTTTATCAAGCGAAATATATATATATAGATTAGGGGCACGTAATGTTCCAGTTTAATCAAAGAGAATAAAATATATATTAGAGGGGAATTTACTAGAAAAAAGCGTAAAACGGCCATTTTGTTGTACTGTTTCCATACTGCAGGTATACTTCACATATTTATGCTATATAACCTTTTGGGCCCTGGAATATCATTTTATAGAAAATCTAAAAATAATGTTAAAAGAAAACCAAATTATGAAATAAGCTGGTTTCATAATTGACCAATGATCATTTACATAGACTCTTTGCCTTTCACTTTACAAACGATGATTTTCCGTTATAACTATAAATCAAATGATGTTTTTTATTCACCTAATTCATTATAAAGTTTATTTAACAGCTTTAAAAAATTCGAAATTGAAATGAATAGTCAAGGGAAAATACTGTATTAATGTACTCTACCGCATATAATTTGTGAACATTTACATGATTTGTACACTTTGAACTCCCTTTCAGGCTGAAAGGGACTGAAAAAAATTCATACCGAGAGATTCTCTAAATTTCCCTCTAATATATATTCTATTCTCTATGAGTTTAATCTTAAATTAGTAACGCATTCCAATTTTTAACAATTTAGTAACATTCGGTTAATAAAACCTTAGCTCTGTAATCTTCTAACAGTGCATCAACTATCCCATCAAACTCTTGTATCCCTGCATGTCTGCTGATCTATCCATGTTAACAAAATTAATAAAAAACATCTTATTCCGTCCTTTTTTATTTAAAATTTTTATAATTATTAATGCAAAAAAATATTCTGGGAACTCAGGGTATTCAGTAACAAGTCTGTATAGTTCAGAAAATCTAAGAATTACAAAAAGAATATCAATAAGAAAAAGTCTATGTAGCACCGCAGAATAACTAACTTGATGATTGTTGGGAAAGTAAATTATTTTAAAGTTAGAACTAAGAGATTAGAACTCCAAAATCTCAATCTTACGGAACTATAGACTTTTCAATTAATGTTTTTATTTTTATTTATTTTTTTTTCACATTATTACTGAAATAAGATGCCATAGGAAAACTAAAATTTAATTTGTTAATTCCTTTGCTGATGTAGCGATACATATTCCAGATTTTGTTGCTATTTGGATAAACGAGGCAATTCCCTTTTCTCCATATTCCCCCTATAAGATCATAGTTATTTATTTTTGAAGCATAGTTTTTATTTTAATCAATACCTGTGCTGCAACAGTGCTGACATATGTCCACCCTAATTGCTTCACAATCTCAACCATTGCTTGCGCCTTTTCAATATATACATTAAAAAAATAAAGGAATTGACTCTTTGCAACAAAATCTGATTTTCTAATCCCTATATCTTTGGATTCCAACGTCGTAAACCTTTGAAATTTCAAACTATGACTTTTGTTAGATCAAAAAATATAAGTTTGAAATATCAAAGGTTTACGACATTGGGTTCCAAAGATATTGGGATTAGAAAATCAGAGTTTGTGGCAAAGAGGCAATTCCTTTGTCTTGCTTTCAAAGTTTTTTTATGAGACTTTAAACAATATACTTTTTGGAACCGTATTAAAATTATATTTGTATTTTAAAATCAGAACATTTTTGGGGGTTCGATCTGAAATTCATTGTTTTCTATTTTTATGCATAAAATGTTTTATTTTAGAAGTACATTTTAAAAAGATCGTTCATTTGTTTGGGTATTTTTAGGCTATTTATTTTATTTTATTTTATTTATTGGCTATTTAATGGTATTAGTCTTACTTTTCAAAGATAACTGTGGCCGGAGAAAACCCAAATTTATTGTTAAGAATTTCGGCATGAAGGTGCAGTCAGTGATGTCCATAAATGGAGTTGAAATCTATTGAACTAGTTTTCTACACAGTTTGTTTAACGTTTGAATACGAAAAACGTAAATTGCTTACAACCTCTAATATCTAAAGCTTTTAATTTTTATCTGATCATGAATTTACTATTTCTAAAATGTCACTTTTTAAACATTAATATTTTTCCCTTTAATTCTGCTTTTTAGTGCTGCTGCAACCAAGTGGTATTACAGTGTTGAAATCTATCGTTTAAAAGTAAGAATAATACCAATGAATATTATTTAGTTAACCCTGATCTACCCAAAGAAGTCCGCTAGAATAAAAATTTATTAGGTGAAAAAAATGGGATATAAAATGACTATAAATAATTTTAAGTTAATAACGAACAATGTCAGTAACTTTTGCGACTAAATAAATTTGTTGGTTCATATTTTATATTCATTCATATTTTTATTCAACTACAAAGCATGAGATATTAAAAATATGAAATAAGCAATCACAATTTATTATGCAGTTTGGACCCGCCTAACCAGGGAAGGTTGTTTTGAGCGGATGGCCCGAAGTTAATTAACAATACTGAACATAATTGGTTTTACATATCAAGTTATGTTTTTGGATAGGTAAGGAGATGATTGGAAGGAAGAAGATTGGAAGGTGATCTGTAGGAGGGTGAGATCAGAAGAATTAATGTAGAGATAAATTAAAATACAGGGTGTTCCGGATGGTGGATACATAAACACAAATAAGCTAATAAAGTTTCATTTATTTTTATTTTTTTTACATAAAATTTATTCACACGATATACATCTAGGGGTTTCGCATTTAAACCTCTCATAATTCTCAAGATAAATATTGATTACTCTTTGTTTAAATATTTCTGCAGATTTAGTTTCTTTGAGGTAAATTTCAATTGCATTCCACAATTTAGGAAACATTGCGGACGAAAAGCTTTCTAGATTTTTGTTTAAACCCCTAATTTATATGATTTTGTTCTATTCGGTTCCTCTAGAGATATATAAACATATTCTAAAAGGAAGAGGGAAGTCGGAAAGTTATCATTAAAGTATCTATGCATAAAAAAGTATCATCAAGGTTAAAAACTTTCAGTTTTGAAAATAATGGATTTAAATGTACCTTGAAAGTACGATCATTAACCGCTCTGATTGTCTTCTTTTTTTGCAAAGATCTGATTTTTAATCTGTAGTTCGGAGTTTTTAACTCCTCCCCAAGTAACAATTCCATATTCAATATTAGGCCTTACAGGAGAGTTATAAACAAGCAGACGAATATGTTTAATTTGAAAATCCCAGTTTAAAAATTCGTCAAGTTTAAGTCCAACAAATTTGAAATATTTGTTCACACAGTCATTACCAATTATTTCAAGTATCTCATTTCCTATTGATATATTACAACTGTTAGGGTCAAAGTGCATATTTTTATTTCTAATTACTATATACTTTGTTTTGGAGACATTCAGTGGCAAACGATTTGCTTAAAACCATTATGCTGCTTTGTTTAGTTCAGTCAATCTTGTATCTTGGATGTCTTAAAGGATCTACTGGAAATAGCAAATTGGAAAACTTTAGTCAAAGTCTTTAATAATTTCACCAAAATAGAAAACGCGCTTTGTTAAGTTATGATGGAGCTTCTCTATACAAACCGGAGATACTGGAAAATATTAAACTTTTATCAATTTTGATCCAAGTGGGAAAATTTCAGAATATTTAAGGCAAGGAATGCATCTCTACGTTTACTTTACATTTTACAAATTGTGAATAATAAAATATTTCTTAAGCCAAAAAAAATCACTCTAATCACTAAAAAGCCAAAATATCAAATATTTGTTAAATTCAATTTTTCGCAATTGCTTTGGAAAGTTCTTATAGCAATAATAATAATAATAATAGTGATATTATCTATTACGGTTGATTGTCACACTTTCTTAATTTTTTAAGTTTCTAATTTTTGTTTCGATCGTTCAAGTTTTCAATTTTTTTATGCTAAAGATATTTAGCTTTTTGAAATTTACGAATACATACAATAGTACTAAGGCTTTTATGGCGGTTCTTCTTTTTCAAATTTCAAGTGAATATCTTCTCTTTTTACAGTATACATTTTTTTTTTAAATTTGCGGATTTCCTAATATTTTTTCGCGCATTTTTCAAAATTTTCCAAAATTAAATAATTATAGATAAAAATATTTTAAGATTACATAATAAAAGTCTGATTGGCCATAAACCTTCTCTGGGGCCACGAGAGGTCTCACACAAAATTTGGGCCTGATCAGTTCAGCCGTTTTACATTAGCATTGCTCAGTTTTCGTTGCAAGTTCCTCACCCCCATGACAGGCCTTGGTTTTCCTGTCTGAGATGTCACACTTAATTCCTGGTGTTTCTCATCATCAGACAGTATGTGTCCTGTTTCATCATCTTTATATTTCTTGGAAGGCTTCCGACTCAGTTATACCAACAAAAAAGTATTTTAGAAAAAATTGACAGAACCGTTAAATCCTCGTGAAACAGACACCCAGACAAGCTAAAGGAATTGAGTCTTTTCCACAAACTCAAATTTTTAAACATCTTTATCTTTTCAACCTAATACCGTAATCCTTCGATATTTCAAACTAAGATTATTTGGTTAAACAGAATGCATAGTTTGAAATATCTATGGTCAACGACATTTGGTTGAGAAGATATAAAAATTTGAAAATAAGATTTTGTGGCAAAAACTCATTTCCTTTATATATAGATATACTGGGATGTCAGGGCGCTTCACGTCCATCTTTTATTTCAATTTTTAACTGTTGCTCAATCTTTCAGCATTTTCTCTTTGATAAAACAAAAATGAAAAATTTTGCGAAGTTAAAATTTTGTTTTCGAGGAATTTCAAAATTTTTGGATACAACTTTTTGTAATTCTGAAAATCCATCCTCTATTTCAACTTTAAATTGTGGATTTATCTGTGAGCATCTTCTCTTTGTGCAATATAAAATAGAAACAAGCAAAAAGTTCGCAGATTTAATAATATTTTTTTTAAACTCGTTTCAGCTTTAACGTTTATTGGATACAAACAGACAGGGAAACGAACAAACAAACACCCAGACAAGCAAAATATATATATACTAGGCTTTTAGGGAGCTTCGAGCCCATCTTCTATTTAAATTGTGAACATCTTCTTTTTGTTTACATTTTAAAACAAAGAAGAAAAAAATTTCGCGGATTTTTAAAATAAAATTCGCGGATTTTCAAGAATTTAATTTTTTTACAAAATTTAAAACCTCTAAAACACATTTTTCTTAATTTTTATCATTCGTAAACCTTCCCTGTGGTCATTTGATGTCCCACAAAAAATTTGGGCCCGATCGGTTCAGCCGTTTTGACGTCTATTGGATACAAACAAACAGACACCCAGACAGACAAAAAACAGACAGACAAGCCAAATTTATATATAGATGTAATTAGACAAGCAAAGCATATATATGTAATTTATAATTATAGATACAGATGCAAAGTGATTTAAATTAAAATGCTTAACAAAGTTTCTAATGCTTAACATATTTACTTTATCAGAAAATTTCAATCAATCAGAAAAGTTGTATCTGTGATGTGAATAATAAAATTAAAATGAGAAAATAACGAAATTTGACACTTCATACGAAAAGAATGAGATTGAAAAACTATTTGATTTCTTGTTTTAAGTTCAGATTTTTTGCCTTTCATCTTATAATTTCTATTTTTATGGATATGCATATATTATTAATAAATGAAAAAAAAGCACCTGAAAATTATCCGGAGGAACTACCCGGGAAAAGTACTCAAATCTAGATTTATCAGAAAGCTCTAAAGATGTAGAGGCGTAACTGATTTGAGGTATCTAAATGATGAATTATAGTCGCAAATTGTCAGTTTTAATTTTAAATAATGTAACATACCCGAAAAAGTTTAAGAATATTCGCCACCATTATAGACACTCCGCTTAAAGCTCCCCCTATGACCCCTAAAATGTTCATCTAATAAAGATTAATTTTTCCAAGAAGGAAAAAATATATAATATCATAACAATTGAATGATAAAGGAATTGAGTCTTTGTCACAAACTCTGATTTTCTATATTCTTGGAACCAAATGTTGCAGACCTTAGATATTTCAAACTATGAATTCTGTTAGCTCAAATAATCTGAGTTTGAAATATCAAAGGTTTACAACATCGAATTCTAAAGCTATTGAGGTTTAAATATTTGATTTTGTTCCAAAGACTCAATTCCTTTACTATTTTTTCAATTAATGTATTTAACGTTCTTTTACATGTTTATTTATTCATTATTTTGGGAATTATTCTTCAATTCATATTTACAGTATTTTATCGATTTCCAACCATACATTTGAAATAATTTATGAGATTTTAATTAGAAAAGATAATTTCGATCATATAAATTCTTAGCAATGATTTTAATTTGTCATGTTTCCTTTGAATTAAGATGTATTTAATTCATATTGACGACTGAAAAAACAATCCCGACCCAGGAGAATAAGAAATGGAATACATATCATGGATACATACATTTTTTATGCCTGTCATTTAAGAATTTATTAATTTAGATTTAAAATATCCAAAATATTAAATTTATTTTCTCATTTTTCTCAGGGCAGGATTGCGACATACAAGAATAAATAGTTTAGTAAGGTTTTACTTTAATATTCTTAAACTAAGAGGAAATATCATGAAAAAATGATTCTTTCTAAAATGTTTTTTACCCGCAACAGGTTGGGTTGGTCGACCTTCAAATTCTGAACACTCTTTGGAAACCTTGAAAAGAAAAATTATAAATCCAAAAAGTCAGGAAGCATTTTAATTGAGAAATATTTTCTTAGACTTTTGGATTTTGGCATTAGATTTTGTTTTGTCCAGTTGCATCAAATTTATTTTAAATAGCTGCCAAGGGTCATGATTATTGAACGCAATTCGTAAAATGTTTTTAATTTGGCCTTGGAGACTAAGTAGGATTTTAATGTACTCGATTCGTTTAAATGACACTTCACTGATCTGATGATATATAGAAAGTGAATCAGCTTACAATTTATGTAAACATCAAGTTTAGAGAACCAATATGCGCCATGATTAATCTTATCGATATCGATGCATTAAGAGATTAATTGTCAGACCCCATCTTGAGATCGTTTTTTAGCAAATCCCAATCCTACTCCCTAGGACTAGAATTATATCATTTTCTTCGAAAAAAACTTTGGCATCATCAGGAGTTCGTCCTATAATATCACAGATATAAACAAAAAAAATTTTTTTTAAATATATAAAAAAGTTTTTTTTAGACAATGTATATATAAAATAAATGATACAATAAAGCAACTCGAATAAACAAAGAAGAGAACCAAAAAAAAAAAACTGTTTATGTAATTTTTACGTATCTTTCTACATACATTTGCTTTTCGGTGGATTGACCACATGATGTTATTAAGACGTACGTAAGCCTAATATTTGTATACAGGTAGTATATTTATGTTTAAAGAGGATGGTAAAGATGAGGTGGTCCTGCCTTCATTTTAGGTTAAAATCTTTCAATTTTTTGGCTGCACACCTAATTTGTGTTCTTATTTCCAAAAATAAAATGAAATTGAACCACCTTAATGACCTTTAATTATTTCTAATGACCTCGACTAATAGAAAATATTTTTACTATGGCTTTATGCATATCCAACGAAAGAAGCAGCAAATATTCTATTGTTTGACGTCGTTAGTAGCAGCAACGAATCCAGTGTTTGACCTTCTAATTACCACTAACGACCTCCATATTGAAAATATTTTTACTATGGCTTTATGCATATCAAACGAAAGCTAGGAGTACATAAGCAGCAAAGAATCTATTGTTTGACGTCGTTAGAGGTAATTAGAAACATGCAGTAGCAGCAACAAATCCATTGTTTGACCTTCTAATTACCTCTAACGATCTCCAAATTGAAAATGTTTTAACTATGGCTTTGACGTCGTTAGAGGTTATTAGAAACACTAAACAAATTGAGAAAATCTCCGGGGAGGGGGGGGCAGAGGTATTATTTCATGTACCCATTCATTGAACAACAACATCCACGTTCTACTTTCTTTGCTGCTACTTTATTGCCAGGGTTACATGCTTTCGTTTTTATATATAGTCGAAATCGTTAGTGGTCATTAGAAGGTCAAACATTGGATTCGTTGCTTCAACTGTATTTTTAAAACCTCAACACCAATTTGCTATTATCCTACAAGTATTACAGTCTTACAGTTCTTACTTAATTAATTGGTATTCAAGAAGAACCCTGCACTGCGTATACTCTAACTATATACACTAATCTAATCAATAGCTGTCTTCTCCTCTTTCACTATGGAAATGAATATATTTTTATGGCGCATAAGCATGGTAATAACCATAAGTATATATATAGGGATAATCCTTCCTTCATACATGTACAGAAAAATAATTAGATTTACATGATTAGCACTGCCTATAGTATAGCATTATTAATAATGTTTCCTACAGGTTAGAAAAAAACATCAAAGTTTAGAATATCAGTAGAAATCAATTTCACGTCAAAGGAATTGAGTCTTTGACACAAACTCTGATTTTTTAATTCCTATATCTCTGCAACCCAATGTCGTAGACCTTAGATATTTCAAACTATGAATTCTGTTTGAAATATCAAAAGTCTACACCATCAAGTTCCATAGATATAGGGATTAGAAAATTTGAGTTTATGACAAAGACTCAATTCCTTTCACAACACTTTACTACACAATTTTTGAACTATCTTTAAATTTTGATCTGTTTAGTGCAAAATAATATTTCTTCTTAAAACATCTTTTTATTTGTTTAATCCTACCTTTTCTTCCGATTTTTTGGTACTAGACATGAAGGCTCTTACAAACTCCATGGACTAATAGCAAAATATTTAATTACAAGCTTTAAAAAGATTAGTTTTGATTTAGTTTGATCAATGTAAATAATTTTAGTCAGTTATTGAGAAAATAGAATTTATTCTAGATTCAACGAATCTAGAAAATTCACAAAATTGGTTTCCTCTGCTCAATTTCCTCTTATATGTATTTTTAACATTTTGCATAATAGTACAAAAAGTTGGAGTTCTTCTTAAAATTTAATTTTTTAAAATTCTTTAAATGCTGTATCCTGTTCTAATGCATAGCTAGGGTTACTACACGTATCCAGGATCATAGCACCCAAACTAAAAACAAATAATAATCTTACTAATACTAATTTGTAAATGTATTGAAGATCAAAGTCTGCTTAGTAATACTATTGAATTTCACTTTAAAATTTTTAGCAGTAGCTGACGGATATCGTTTTTTTTGGAGGAATATATTTGAACCAGGACTTTCAATAAACCTTCTTCAAGGGTTACTGTCTTTTGAGCTAAAGCAAAGGATCTTTGCATAATTTGAGAAAGAAAAATTATACGTATTGGCATGTATAATTTACAGAAGCATAAAATTTAAGCAAAACATAATTAAAGCCGACTATTTTATGTAAGAAAAGGAATTGATTCTTTGCCACAAACTCAGATTTTCTAATCCCTATATCTTTCGAACCAAATGTCGTAAACCTTTGATATTTCAAACTTAAATTATTTGATCTAAAAGAAGTCATAGTTTAAAATGTCAAAGGTCTACGACGTTGGAATCCAAAGATATAGGGATTAGAAAATCATAGTTCGTGGCAAAGACTCAATTCCTTTAAGATTTTATCCTGTTGATTGCAATTTGACAATTTAGCTGTGATTATCTTGGCTTTGCTCTCTATCTTATGTCGGCCTACCGATGTAATGCAATTATTCCTCGATATCCCACTTTGCTCATGATCTGCAGGAATAACTTTAATCAAACATTTATTTTCAAATTCAAAAGTACCCGCATTAAATATAATATCAAGATCAATCTATCAAGATTAACAATGCTTACAAACACACAAAGTTTTAGAATTTAGGTTTAATTAAATTAAAAAAAAAAATTAACGCATAAACAAATGCAATTCTGTGTATAGTAATGATTATAATTAATTAATTAATTAGTTTATCTCTAATCAGGATTCTTGAATGAAAACTAATAAACATGTTTGGCGTAATGCATTTATAATTAAAACCAAACAAGGTTAACCTTTTTAAAGGAAAGTAAAAAGAAAAAAGTGAGAATCAACAGATTTCTAACAGAGTTCCCAGCACCATACAATAATATTTAGCATCAGATATTTATCGAGAATCAGCGTAGCAGTACTGTTATTTTAATTAATAGTAAATTTGGATTTTTTAGAAGGTGTTAGGGCCTCCTAAACTTTGCAGTCTTGAAATTGAGAAAATGTTAAGATTTTCAAAATTGACACTTCTTGAGAAATCACTATAAATATATATTTTTCATTTTCATTTACATTGAATAAAAAAATGTACCTCTTTTTCTGGTAATAATTCTAACTTCCAGTTTACTATTTTATTTGGATACTAACAAACAAACAGACAAGACATACAGTTTATGAGTATTATATTCACAATAGTATTTTTTTAAAACTTATGTGTAAAATATGTCTATATTTTCGTCCCAAAATGGAACCTGTCAATAACAAATATTAGTTTGTTTTATCATAAATGTAGAAAGACAAGTAATTATTAGATATCTAGTAATACGAGTAAACCATTATTTATTGCATTGATTTGCTTAATTTCCAGCTGAGAAAAATGTCGAGTACTGTGAATACAAGTCATTGCTCAGTTCTTGATTTTTTTATTACATACTTTAAAACATCCACCAAGAGCCAAAAGTATAAGATACGCCTGTGCAAGGATATGACATTTGTCTATCTTTATGTAAAGCTGCAATAGTTATGCACAAGTTTAAGAATGAAAAAGTGAAATTTATGACAACAAAAAATTAAGTCTTAATCTCAATTAAAGTTTTTTTAAAAGACAAATTGCTTATGTATTATTAAAAGCTTCTGATAGAGATTTTTCGAAAATAGGGCTTCTGATTGATGCAAGAGTCAAATTTTTGTTATTGGAGATAAAAATGCAGGAGCACAAGTTTTGGAGGCTTGGAAACGTAGCGTGAGGCACGGAGATGATTTTGATTGGCTAGTAGGTCATTCTGTGAATCAGGAGGCTCCGGAGGTTAGTTTGCAGGGCTCATGGTTGCTCTGCACCCCCTCTCTAGTCCGAGAGGAATTGAATTTAGAAAGAATAACTAAACTTCAATTTCATTTTAAATTAGGTTTGAACTGGGGGGATTCAAAAGCCGAAAAAAAACGAGTTTTAGCAAAAAATATTCTTTGATTAAAAAAACAGATTTAAGGAAATGTCGTTTTTCCCTGAAAAAAAGAATTAAAAAAACTGTTGTTAAAAAAATATGCTACATAATATTAATTACTGATTAAAAATAGTGGTTTGTTGGATTAATTTTATTTTAGGATTAAATGACACCAATATCAATGTCATATATTGATACAAAAAAAATTCTTGCCCATTTTCTTCCTCGTGTTTTTGTAGAAACTAATATAATCTTTGCCACAAACTCTGATTTTTTATCCTTCTATCTGCGTAACCCAATATCGTGGACCTAAGATATTTCAAACTTTGAATTTTGATGGATCAAATTATTAAACTTTTAAATATCAAAGGTTTACAATCAAAGATATACAAATTTGAGTTTTTGGCAAAGGCTAAATTCTCTATTAATTTGCTTTAAGCCGCCAACTAGAATTTAGAATATGTCCTTCGTTAATACTGTTTGTAATTACATTGCTGTAAGGAAGTCTGTCTGACAGATTATTTAAAACTTCCAAAATAAAATAATAAATTACCGGAGTTACATCTCTAAATCTTTGTATGAGAATGAAGAAGCTAATTCCCTAATACGTCCCAGGAGTAGGATTTAAAACTTTTAAACCCTTCTTGGGGGAAAAGTTAACTTTTAAGATAGAAACAACCTTCATCTGCAATATTCTTTTTTTTTGTTTAATTGAAAAATTACATTTGGAAAAGCTAAAAGCTTAAAAATTAGAGCAATTTTTTTTCATTATGATATTTCTTATGCCTTATATCATACTGGTCATCTCATATATTTTTTTAAGGGGCTTAGAGGAATTTTATTTAAACAATAAAGGGACAGGTAAACTAAAATAATAATGGAACTCAGTTTTTGTAAGAAACTCAAATTTTTCAATCTCTTTATAGTTAAAGCATCTACTACAAAGATTAGATTAGAAAATCAGTGTTTCTGTAAAATCCTCCAAATTTAGTATTTGTTTTAAAAAGTTATTCATCATCCGAGGATCATTTACTTGACTCGTGAAAAATGATAAAGTTCAGTGTTATGGGACTCTTGGAATGGACATTTGTCATTCTTCACATTTCGTAGCTATTTACAGCACATTAATCAGCATAAGTGCAAAAATTTTGTGTTTCTAAGTGTGGGTTTCAACATTTCTGTCCTTTTATTGATGATTAAAACATTCCAGATTTGCTTTACAAAACCTTTTTTCGAATGGTCAGAATCTGATTTTGTATCCTGGCTGGTGCTCAAGGGTTTAATATATTCTTTAAACACATACTAGGGTTCCAAAACATCTTTAACTACATTTAAGCCTTCAGCTGTTGGATGGAAGAAGAAAGAAGGCTAGAGGAGCAGCTGTCAACACTCGAGCAAAGAAAAGATTGTTGTAGTTTTGAAATAAGAACTTTATTTTATGATAATAATTCGTGCACTTTACTAAATAAAGAAGGTGTAGTCTTCTCATAATCAAAATAAATCTTATAATGGATAAATGTACATGAGTTGAGTAAGCATCGGGTAGTCAAAATATAGAGATAAAGACGATAACATTTGTGTATTTTTGAAAAGTTGAATTTTCTAAAATTAATTTCAAATAAATATTCCCACTTAGTTCATTCAATATTTGTTTAGCTTATACTAAACAATACATTGAGAACCAAAATCTTTGCAATAGGAAGACGACTTTTAAGCACAGTTTAAGTGTATTTCATGATATTTCATCGCAAAAGTTTATATGATGGCTAAAAATCACTGATTCAGAAAATTGTGTTGAGTACCTTGTCCAATTGTTAATGTTCCTTAAACTATTTAAGCATATAAATTGAGTCTACTATAGTCAACAGTTTTCTGGTTCTCACTGCATCATAAAGAGACAGCTAATTAGAACTCTCTTGGATAAAAATATTTTCCGTTATGAATGGTAAAGAACAAAATACTTAATACTGTGCATTTGAAAAAATCCCATAAAGAAGATATATATAACCTGTAATCCTTGCTCTTCTTTGATTACCCCACAGGGATAATCTTTGCTCTGCTCACTTACATTCTGTTACAAAACGAAAATATTAATAAACAGATAAAACAGAAAAATTGAATATAAAGAAAATAAATTGGACCAAATTATTAGTGAATTAAGAAAGTAGAATGCAACCTTCAAAAGTAAAAATTCATGAAAAGTTCTCAATTATAGATTAACAGTTTACAAATAACAGCAGTACATAAACCTTCTTCCAAATAACAGCAGTACATAAACCTTCTTCCAAAAAACGACAAAGCATTTTCTTGGTTCAAATAAGTCAACGATTTTATTGCAAGTCTTGTTTACCTGTTATATCCTGGTTTCCAAGTACCCCAGCAGAGATAGGGTTAATAGAATTGTAAAAAAGTGTATTTGAGATTACTTTTTTAATTTTGTACTAATAAAGAAGCTAAGTTATAGATGTAAACAGAGAAGAGTAGCTGTTCTCAAAAACATAAATATGTTATTGAACATATGAGGTTCTTATAACAACACGGACCTCATAACTAAAAGTAAAATAATGCTAAAAAAGTTAAACATGCAATACCAAAGAATATATTTTAGAGGAAAATTGACTAATATTCAGGAATTATTTAAACAAAACTGAGTTTTATGTATTTCAAACAAAAGGCTATTTGAATTCGCATCTTTGCAAGTTTGAAAACCCAAAAACCTCCAGGTTTTCAGAAGCTAGGCAGTAAAACAACTCTGTAGTGGTGTATTACAATAGAGCTGGTAGATCAGTTTTTGTTAAGAAATGGATCTGAGTAAGGCAATTGATGTTGTGCCATGAGAAGTGCTCTTTTCAAATCCAATATGTAATGTTAGATGGGGAATGCTATACCATCAATGGAGTCAGACAAGGAGGAGTTTCTTCCCCTGTGCAATTCTGTATGTGTATTAACCCTATCCCTGCTGAAGGGGGGGGGGGCAATTTGACCCCCCCTGTCATTTTTTTACATAACTCAAAAAGTATTGGTCTGAGGCTGTTGAAATTTTCTGACTTTTCTTACATACCCATAGCCCTCCCTTTAGGCCTAAAACCGGGCTTTAATACTAACTGCCTGAGTCTTCAGGCTCACTGCCGCCTGAATGACTGTTTTTGCCTGTAACAAACTAAATCTTTGTTTTGACCCGTTTTCACTTGTCAAATTTTGATAAAATTTAGCTTTTTGGAAAGCCTTTGACATAAGGAAACGAATTGCACAAGGTTTGCGAAAAAAAATTGCAAACTTTTTGCAAACAACCTGTCAAAGGAAATTTGCAAATTTTTAGTTTTTCTTGATTAAAAATCAGGTTATTTAAAATTTTGCAAAATTTTTTGCATATTTGAAATGGCATGGTCAAGGGTTTTTCAAAAATGTATAATTTTTCATTTTTTGGACAAATTTTGTTTGCAAACATTTTTACTATATAACTGGATTTTGCAATAAAAAATTCAATTTGTGCAAATTTGCAAATTTGTTGCAGATTCTAAAAGTAGAGCACAAGAGCTTTCCAATGATGTATCATTTGTCATATTTGGACATCAAACATGGGATTTAGTTTCAAGTACCCCAGCAGAGATAGGGTTAACAAAGACTGGATGACAAATCCAGGTTGTCGATATGGGCAAATGGGAATATGCAGATAATAATATTCTGTTTTCTCCCAGCAGAACAGGTCTTCAGGAAATGGTGAAAATTTTGCTAAAGCTACTAAATTGAAATTTAGTACAAATATTTGAATAGAAAAATGTTAAACAAAATGCCTTATTTTATTCTGAAGAAAGATTTAATTATAATAAAATAACCTCAATTTTTTTTAATGAATTACCTTTACCATTTGCCAACGACTTGAAACATTTAGGAAATGTCCTGGAAAGTGATAATTCAAGGAACATAGATTGCAATAAAAAACGAGCTATTTTCATTTCAAAAACTCATTCCCTTAACCAAGAACTTTATTTTAACTATCCAGATGTTATTTTGAAACTGTATAATATTTTTTGCTAGATCTTTTATTTTGGACTTGAGTTCCCAATGTGTTTCAAATTTGTATACAGCATGGAACACTGCTATTAGAATTCTTTTTAATGTACCTAGAGATATGCTTATGTATTTGATTGAAAGTATTTCACAATGTTTACATGTAAAAACTATGTTAGCTAGTAGATGTGTGTCTTGCTATGAGACTATTGAAGTAAGTTCTAAGCTTTGCATTAGATTTCTTTCTAATTTATGCAAAAATGACCTTAACACAGTTCTTGGCAGAAATCTATTTTCCATTGAAAATGATTGTTCTGTAAATCTTTCTGATCTTAGTAAAATATTAGCTGAGAAACAAATAAAATATTTTGATGTCCCATTGGAACATGCATGGAAAGTTCCTATTTTACAAGAACTATAAATACAAGAATGAAAAATTTATATGTTGAAGGATTCGATGATTACGTAATAACTGAAATGATAAATATGTTATGTAATGAGTATTGATTAATGTCGCCTATTTGTGCATAATTTTGCATATTTTTTTTTCTTTTTTCTATATTTAAAATATCGTAACTACACCATTTAGATGTATGTATATCTTTGTGTGTGAATATATCTTTATAATATCCAGGGTTTGAAGTGTAAGTAAAGTGTACAAATAAACCTATATATGTATTTTATCCTTACCTAGAGTCCCCAGAGTAAGCAATGCTCCAGCAACAACACAGTATTAGGATAATACTCATCTAAAACAAAACAGAAATATTTTGAACAAAGTTTGAAGACAAAGACAAAAAAAATAGATAAGTAGATGGATGAATAGAAATTGAGTGGATTAAATACTTATTAAAGATAGTGAAATAGATATGTACACAAGTGGATTTTTATACAATAATACAATCGATGAGAAGATAAAAATATGTGTATGTATAAACATAATTAAGTAGATGAGTTTTTTTAATACATAAGTAAGTAGATAAAAAGTTACTAGAAAATAGATTATGAGAAGGAAAGATGAGTGCATAAACGGTTATGTTTACTCAGCTAGCTAAACAAATGACACGCTATTATAAGGAAAGTACAGATTTATGGACTTCAAAAAGAACGCAATTAGAAAACTTGAATTCTTTTTTGGTTTCTAAGTTTATGGCAAAGATACATTACACAGAATCTCTTGGTGAATTTCCGATTAGAAGAGTATCAATTTGCATAGTTTATGGTAACTTTTCAACTAAATTCATTCTATCTATGAAACCACTTCATCTAAATATATATATACTTTGCTTGTTTGTCCATTGGGGTGTCTGTTTGTTTGTATCCAATGAACTGTTAAAATGGATGAACCGATCGGGCCAACTTTTTTTTGTGGGGCCTCGCGTGACCCCAGGGAAGGTTTGTAAATGATCGCCTTTCAATGAATTTGCTTCAAACAAAATTTAATTTTTGAAAATTTTGAAAATCCACAGTTTTTTTAAATCTGCGAAATTTTTGTTTGTCTTTGTTTTACAATTTACACAAAGAGCACAATTGAAATAGAAGATGGGTGCGAAGCGGCCTAAAAGCTTAGCTTAGTTGTTCTATACTGTGAACTACATTAAATCATATGAATTTATAGTTTTGTCAGAGAACCTGGAGTTTAATCTATATCTATTTTACATGCATGAGAATAAACATAAAGAAAGGGGGCGAGCGAATTTAAATTCTCAAAAGCCAATTTCTATATAAAATCTTCATCAAACAATGTTTTTCCAGTCAAATAGTAAATAAGTGAATCTAGTTTAGGGGTTTAGCTTGAACATTCTAAATAAATCAATCGCTTAACAATTCAAACCGCCAAATCTTGAATTAAAAAAACATTAAAATATTTTTATCCACCTAAAATATTAAGTAAATATTAAGTAAATATCCACCTTGAATAAAAAGAATGTTGAAAAAATTATGTACTTTTCTTGAAATTTGCCTAGCAGAAAATCCGCGCGATTCCTTTTGATTCATACACATGTTGGGTAATTCTAATATCCATTTATTTTTTATTATTATTTAGTATTGATTCATTAAGCTTCTATACCGATGAAGTAAAGATTCTAGGAACTCCAAATTATTTGCAATGTTGGCACCACTTTCCCGTTTATTACGTTGCCACATTTTTTAGAACGATTTCGTACATTTTTTTCTCTTTTCATTTGTGAGCTTTCAAAACTCTTAACAATTTAATTTAAGTAATTTTTTCCAAATTCTAGTTAGACAACAAATTATGGTTGACAAAACCATTTGGCGTTTCTCCGGAAACTATAAACACGTATATACTATAAAAGTTTGCAATTGTTTCCAATTGTAAAACCTTACTTACACACATACGATTTTATACTAGGTGCATAAATCTTTTCGAGACGCATATTTGAACATAGAATAACTTTGCACTAAATGATGAGTAGCTATTACTTTATCTATTTTTTTAAAGCTAGTTATTTGAATTAATGGATGTTTTTTTTTGTTTACCGTAACCTACCTTTGATCATTTTGATTAATTTTGAAAAACAGTTTTTTTTACTTAAAAAAAAAATAAACCAAAAAATTCGCAATTAGGGGCATTACATTAAATAACACTATGCAATAGTTATAGCTAAATTAAATCCTTATAGAGTAACGGAAAGGTAGGGGTTCTTATTATTAATGTATTTGGTCTAAGTTGGCTAGATAGAGAACCACAAAATCAAACTTAGCTATAGATAAGCACAGTCAATGGAAACATAACTTTACATCTTCAGACTTGATAACGTTTTGCAAAGATGAAAAATATTTAAAACTGCAGATTTTTAATGAACTGCGATTATCAATAAAGAATTATTAGGTTTGCAAAACAGCCCACAGTAGCTATGATTTTTAGATTTTTAAATCATAGAAAATGAGGTTTTCAGGATTAGATTAGTAATCTCAGTTTGAGTGACTGTATGTAATGAATGTAGTTGGTCGTATACGATTAAACTCAAAAACCCTTAACCTCATATTTAAAGAACTATTAACACAAAGAAATAAACAGAGATTAATAATTCAGATTTATACTTATTTCATAAATCATAAATTATGGAACATGCATGAAGTTAAACGGGTGAAATGGGATATTCCATCATAATATGTATTAGTAACACACAATTTAGATTAACCCTACCAAGAAATGATTCTATGCCAAGAAGCTAGAGAAGCAGATCGCTCAAATTTAAAAGTCTATAGATAAGACTTGTCTAATCCCGTCAAATCAAGTTTTATAATCAGCCAAAGAACTTAACACTTGTCTAAAACTTTAATTTTCTAATCCCGTATTGCGTAAGCCTTGATATTTAGCGAATGCTGACAGATCTAGTAAAGTTCATGGTTCTAAATATTAAAATAAACTTCAAAATAAGCGACCAAACTTTATGAAGACAAGTCATGAAGCTCTTGTTTGCGGGCTGACAATTTGTTCCGTACTGTAAAAATATTAATTTATAATTATTAATTAGAGTTTGAGACTGTGTAATTGAGTGTAAAACATTGTTTCAACGAATTCCCTCGACCCCCCTCCCCCCCCCAGGAAGCATAAAAATAAAATTGCAGACTTTTGTGAATACAATTTCAGAATGTCACGAGACTAAAGTAATTTAAAGAAAAAGAGTTTTCTCATTAATTATTTAGCAATCATAAAAGAAAGGTAATATTCACTTCAATTAGCATATAAAAACTTTTTACAAAAAAAGTAGCTAGTTTGACGGCCTTTGAAATAATTGTAATTATTTTGGAAAATGCGACAACTGCAGCTGATAATTTTGGGTAATGGTACTTCTGTACTACAGCACTTCTGTCCTACAGTACTTCCGTTCAACGATACTTTGGACCTGCGACAGGTGCAGATCGGATGTACATTATATTTTGTTAATCTGACCTACGCAGGAACTGCAGATATTGTCAGTATATGTATTTGATGTTCCGGTTGAACACAAATTTAAGTAGGTCACATAATACTTTTTGTAGGTCGGATGCAAAGATTTTGTAGGTCGGATGCACAAGTTTAGTAGGTCAGATGCAAAACTTTAGTAGTTCGGATGCACAACTTTATAGGTCTGATGCTCAAATTTTGTAGGTCGGATGCCAAAGTTATAGGTGTGATTTATAAAAAATGACCAAATGATAGCCAATATAGTTAAGACAATTTCTGGGTCAAGTGCTGTGACAGGCTAGGGGGCCAAGCGCTGCGGCCACATTTATAAAAATGACAAAGTTATAGCAAATATGTGGGGTTAGGTAAGACTAAGACAATTTCTGGGCCGGGCGCTGTGGCTTAGACAGTCTAGGAGGCCGAGCGCTGTGGCCACATTAATCAAAATGACCAAGTGATAGACAATATATGTGGGATTAGGTTAGGTTGACAATTTCTGGGCTTAGCACTGGGGCTGGACAGGCTAGGGGGCCGATTGCTGCGGCCAATTTTATAAAAATTACAAAATTATAGCCGATATGTGGAATTAGGTTAGGTTAAGAGATTTATTGTGCATTCGACCCACAGAAAAGTGCAAGTGTGTACTGCAGTACATCTGCCCAACAGCAGATTGAAGCTGCTGGTATCGTAGGACGGATGTAATAATGTGCGGATGTAAATCCAATATTGTAAGATAACAGGAATAATTATATTGAAAAGTTTTTAACCCAGAAAGAAGTTTGTTCATCTAAATGATAGAGCATCCTATTATTGTCGGCAACAAAACAAACACTCGGCGAAACTTACAAAACTTTTTAAAAATTGTATTTTAACTTGATTATTTTGTATATATGTAAAATAAAAAGAGTGCATTGCATGAAATTCTATTTAGTTTGTAATTCCTTGCCTGATCCTTACACGACACTTTTAGAAAGAAGTATCTAGTTTCTCTTCTCGGTAAGAATATTCCCGACCGACTGATCTCAGAGAAGAGGTTCCTCTAAAGAGAGAAACTTCTCTCTATCTCTATCTTACTGATACCTTTCTAGCCAAATCTTTACCTACCGTTCAAAACATCCTCGTGCTTTTCTTTATTAAAAGAACTTCCATTTTTTCTAGTATCTATTATCTAAGTCTTGTTTTTTTTTTTACTTGTACGTGCAATATCATTGATATGTTAGTATATACGTACTCCAATTTTTATCACATAATTATATAATTAATATTACTCCGTCGAGACAATTTGTCTCTGAAAAGACAAACTCCGGACGTAAACGTTTGTCAAACAATTGTTCAGAAAAATAAAATCCAAGAAATAAAAAAACTAATTTTTTTTTGATTGAGTTTTCTACACCTTATTGTAGAATGACCGTAAAACTATCTTAAAATATTGTGCGTATTCTAACTTTGACATATGAATTTGATTTCTTAGTATATAACATGTGTGAAGATTACAATCTACTAAAGTCGATCCATTCAATTTAAAAATCAAAGATTACTTTTAAAATATAAACAAAATTTTAACTGGTTTACCTAGAATCTTTCTGGCGTTTGAGGAAAAGTAATTCTGAGAATTTTTAAAGTAATTATCTTTTAATGTATTATATATATATAAACTGCTGTTGGTTTCGAAAATTTGAAGAGGCCAATAACTTTAATTCTGGAACCCAGCAACAGAGCTAAAAAATTAAATCTTTTTAAAAAAGGATACATAACTCTTCAAATATTTGTTAAAGGATGCAGATTGTTTTGCAATTTAAGAAGCTCCCGGCAAATCATCTGCGGCATTAGGAAAATTATTAATATTACTTGGAAACCCAGATTTACAAACTATAAGGTACTATTCAGATAACAGGAGGTGGAACCAGAAATACAACGGGAAACCAAAGGTACGAAGGAAAACTCAGATAACCTGGGGTTACCTATTTTATACAATAACAGCTAGGAACCAAAACTGATTTGTGCGAGAGAGGTATACATCAGTGAACCTTCTTAAAGGGACTGTAAAGGAAAAATAAAAGAGGGTAAAGGCTGAAAGCTAATCACATTAGCTCTAGATCGCGAACCCATAAAAATTATATCTGATGTTCCTGTCTCAAGAAATTGATATAAAACTGTGTCAAAGGAATTGAGTCTTTTCCAAAAACTCAGCTTTTCTAAACCCTATATCTTTGGATTCCAATGTCGTAGATCTTAGATATTTCAAACTATGAATTCTGTTAAATCAAATAATATAGGTTTGAAATATCAAAGATTTACAACATTGGGTTCTAAATATATAGGGATTATAAATTCAGAGTTTGTGGCAAAAACTCAATTCCTTTATAAGAAAATTCATATATATACAATTTAGAATAGGAATAGTAGGTTTAATCAGATCAAATTCAGCAAATATGCAACCAATCTGAAGACATATCCCAGAGAAACTTCCTTATAACTTAATATATGTTTTCTCCAATTATTGTTTTATAATTTTTATTTTTACTTTTAATAGATATAATTTATAATATTACGTCACAAGAACTCCCAACAAATGAGAGTGCAGTATACTGGTCACACGATAGAGACAAAGACACATGACCACTAATCTGCACTACCGTTGGTGGGAGTTCTGGAGACGTAATACAGACGGATAAATTATATCTATTAAAAATGAAAAATAAAAATAATAAAATAATAAGTGGAGAAACCAAAGTTACAATTAGTTTTCTTAGGGATATCTTCGTTTTCAGATTGGTTGCATATTTGCTGAATATGATCTGTTTAAACCTGCTATTTCTATTTAAAATTGTATATATATGAATTTTTGTATAAATATGACACAGCTAGAACAGATAGCTTTCAGCCCATATCTGTTTTTCTTTTTCTTTTACAGTCCCTTTAAGGTACTGCAGAGAACCAAGGAAACTAAAGAAAACAGAATTACTGCAGAGAAACAGAGGTACTGCAGAGAAACGGAGTTACTGAAGGGAACCAGAGGTACTGCAGGGAATCAAAGGTACTGGAGGAAACCAGAAGTACAGCAAGGAAAAGAAGAGACTGCAGGAAACCAGAGGTACAGCAAGGAAAAGAAGGTACTGCAGGAAACCAGAGGTACAGCAAGGAAAAGAAGGTACTGCAGGAAACCAGAGGTACAGCAAGGAAAAGAAGGTACTGCATGTTACATGAGGTACTTCAGGAAAACCCAAAGGACAGCAAGGAACTTGAGATACTGAAGGGAAACAGAGGCACTAAAGTGAACCAAAGGACAGTTAGGAAAAAGGGGTACTGCAGGGAACCAAAGGACAAATGAATAAGATGGACTTCACCTGAGGTTCCACTAGGATCCAAAGGCAATGCAATGAAACAGAGGTACTTCAGGGAATCAGAGGTATTCCATGGATCCAGAGGTACTTCAGAAAAACAAAGGTACTCCAGAGAACCAAAGGTTGGAAACCAAAGATAAATCGGAAAACCATGCACTGCAGAGAACCCGAGATTTTCCAAGAACCAGGTGTACTGCATGGAAATCAGAGGGAACTCAGGCTCAGGATAAGATAACTACTATGGGTGCATCCGAGGCTCTTTGGTGGTAAAAATTTAATAGGGAAAACAGATCTTCCGAACCATGGTTGTAAAGTTCTTTATGTTTGTGTTAATACATTTTTGATAACCCTGTGAGATTCATGTTTTATCAGAAATGCGAACTTTGCAATCCATGCGTTTTTTTTTTGGGGGGGGGGGGAAATCATGAAATCATCATGAAATATTATTATATCAAATCGTTCACGTCTACCATTTGATTGATGCTTAAATAGTTTCATTCATTTTTAATTTTAAATACAAGATATTAGAATTAGGCATTATTTCTTGTCTTTTTTGCTGTACGTTTTTAAGGCCCCAGTATAAAATTAAACAAAATCGGTTCCGCAGTTTAGCAAACTAACAAACAAAGCAGAGGCGCAACTAGGACTTTTGCTAGGGGGAGGCGCCCCCCCCTCTCAGGTGCTAGGGGAGGGCGCGCGCCCGGCCGCCCCCCCCCTAGTTGCGCCTCTGAAACAAAGAAAGGACGAATTTCTAATTTCAATTTTAGCTTTTTAATTGTTCTTCTGCACTGCAACCTTTTTTCGAACATTGTAAAATAAAAAATATTTCGCAGAATAACATCCTGTAATTTTCACTTGTTAAGATCCTATCATTGGGTCATGTGAGACCCCCACGAAAAAATAAGTCCGACCTGTTCAGCTGTTTTGAATTAGAACCCTTTCTGCATTCTAACTGGCAAGGGTGAATTCCTTGGGTCGTGCCAAGTCCCACAGTATGTGCATATTTATTATTTAGCTTAATTGTATGTAGCGTTTATTAGATCTAAATAAAAAAACAGATATTTATTATAAGGATATACTTAAAGAGCAGATTTGCTCTAAATAGATGACTGAATTAAGACTTTCTTCATTTTCTTTTTGTGTCTTAAAATTACATCTGTCCTACATTGTATATTACCCAATATATAATATAAATAAGAAAATGGAGTTAATACAATTCCATAAAAACCTTAATACTAAAAGTATATATATAAAGAACTTAAACCTCTTTTGTACATTTAGTGCATATAATCTATATATATGCTTGTCCGTTTGTTTGCAACCGATAACCGTCAAAACGGCCCTAAATATTTTTGTGGGACCTCACATGATCCCGGAATTGATTAGAATTGAAAAATTTGCCTTAACAAATTTAAATTTTTCAAAATCCACGAAAGAAATCGACAAAAGAGCAACCATTTTAACTTAATATCAACGCAGGTTACGAAGCGCCCTGGAAGTCAAGTGATAGTAAAAATTAGCACACATAAATAACAGTTAGATATTATGTTTTTACTTAAATATGTATTTTACTGACAGGGTTACCCACAAAAGATAAGACTGTAAAGACTATACCTGAAACTCTTAAAATATTACAGTTTCAAGGTTAAATTAAGTTTTCTGCTTTAAATATAGTCTTTGTATGGTTCATATAACGATTTGACAAAGAAAGAATCAAGTTTACAGTTGCAGGGAATCATGAAAATAAAGAAATATACAGTTAAATTCCGTAAAACCGTCTCTGAAGTCTTATCCTTTGTGGGCAACCCTGTAACATATTCACATATTATTTTTGTGGAACCAAATCATAAAAGAGATTTCTCAGTCAAATTGTAAATTCAAGGTTGATACAACAGGGAATTTCTAGTCTTTTCAGTGTTAACCCATACTACTAGTGTTTATATATTCCTAATGAAGGATCCTAAGTATTGGAATAAATGTACTTCGAACAGAGGCTAGTAGATATTTCCAATGTTGCTTTTTAGTTGAAGCAGACAAAACTTTTATTATTTAAATTCTTCCTATTGACAACTTCTAATTCAAATTGCAACTTTTCTTTAATATTTGTAGATATAAATAGCTTTACCCATGCAAAGCAACTCGCTCAAGTGCAGAATGAGACCATCTTTTTAAAATTTTTATTTTTCAAATTCTTCGTTACCTACAGTTTTGTTCATTCATGTTTTGTCACACCACTTAAAAGCTCATTTACAAGATTGTATGTTAAAAAAAAAGCTTTTGTTAAATTATTTAGCGTTTTAGGTATTCTTAAAGGGAGTGACCGGCAATGTATGGTGGTTGAACTAAGAATTTAGTATTGTGGAGATATTTTATAGGTTTCAATTGAAAATATCAAACCTTTTAATCTATATATAAATTTGGCTTGTCTGTTTGTCTGTTTGTTTGTTTGTCTGTTTGTCTGTCTGTCTGTTTGTATCCAATAAATGTCAAAACGGCTGAACCGATCTGGTGGGGCATCTAGGGACCCCAGGGAAGGTTTATGAAAAATCAAAATTTCAAATATTTGTCTCCATCAAAATTCAATCGTCATTAAATTTTTAAAAATTTTGAAAATCCGCGAAATTTTTCGTGAAAATCCGCGAATTATTTTTGTTTTGTTTTAAGATGTACACAAAGAGAACATGTTCACAATTAATTTAGAAGATGGGCGCGAAGCGCCCTCTAAGGCTAGTGATGAATAATTACAGAGCATGAGCGCAAAGTCAACAATTAAAATCATCCATTTGTAAGGTTAAGTTTTGAGAATCGATTTTTTAATATTATTAAATTTCGACAATGAAAATGTGGTAAAAATAAGTGATCTTATTTCATTATTGGTTCTTGTAAGGTCTTATTGTTCACAAACATTTTCTATAGATTTCCTGGAATTTTTATTGAAAAGACGACATTTGAAGAATTTGAAGAAATTTGCGAACAAATTCATAAAGAATAAGATATTCAATATAATGATATAAAAAATAAATGATTCTAACATTGATTTATTGAGAAAATTTTAATTGAGAAATATTTTCCTAAACATCTAATTAGTTTACTATAGACTTTTTTTTTACTTTTTTGTCGTCGTTATTTAAAAATTTAAAAATCGACTCTCAAAAGTCAAAACGTGGATGATTTTGAACGTCGAATCCTAATAAATGTTTCAACATTATCACATTCTCAGTTTAACTACCATACATTGCCGGTCACTCCCTTTAAATCTTTTTCTTTCGAAGGATGGAAAAATCTTGAAACTGAATTGTTAAAAGAGTAGAGTTTAATGTTTGCCATTTAAATATTTCCTGCAAAGTTAAAATCGGAAACATATTAAAAAACTTCAGACATAATACGCAAAACAACATCTGCTGACGAGATCTGAATATTGTAAGAAATTTAAAACCTTCATTCAATGGCAAAGGTATCCTTCTGTTGCAATCAAATGCAGCAATCTAATTTAAAATAAGCACGATATCTATCCGTTTACCCCAGTCTGGTCAAAATTAAGAAAAATAATTCTCACATTGTTGGCCAATCTTGGTAAATTAGACGAAAATTTAAAGTCTGTAGTAAAAAATTGAGAAAATTGTTTGTCATGGTTCTTGTTTGTTGAAAATGTTATGTGATTGATTCGGCATTCAAATTGTGAAATTTCTTGTGAAAGATCTTAAATCTAACAAAGATGAGCATTTAAATTAAGTAAAAGTTTATTTAATTCGAATCGTAGAAGTTAAAGTTTACATCGTAAACAAGTTAAATCACATTTCTATAAATACATTTGGCTTGACTGTTCGTTTGTTTGTGTATAATCAAAAAATGTCAAAACGGATGAACCGATAAGGCCCATTTTTTTTGTGTCAACTCACACTACCCCAGGAATTGTTTCGGAATGGTCAAATTAGAAACAATTTGCGCCCGTCAAAACGTAGACATTTTTATTTTAAAAAATGCGCTAATTTAAGGGGAAAATTCCGCAATTTCACCACATCGTTATTTGTTATACACACTTCACAAAATAGATGTAAATGAAAAGAAAAGTTTTACATTTCACAAGATGTCGATATCAACTTTCAACCAAGTCAAATTTAAAACTACCAAAAATTTTGTGCGACATACCTTAATTTCATTATTGCTTAAATATCCGTACATTTTGTAATTATTAAAAAAGTAAAAATTGAATATCAAGAGAGCTCGATGTAGTTTCTAAGGAAATCGTTGACACCAAAAAATGTTAATTTAAAAGCAATGTCTGGATCGTTTGGTTTACATTGCTCATTAAAAGAAGTATTACTGTTCGAGTTGGAATACGAGAGGGAGTAACTAAATATAATAACTAAAATCAGATTTTTTTATTTTCACCTATATCCGCAATGCTCTACCGAACACGTCAGCAGTTGTATGTGATATATCTATAGAAAAAACATATTGCATATAGATACATAGCATTCATAATAAAGCTTTTCCATCCTATAGAATATATCTTTACAAAAATATATGTACATATTGCATTTTGTTAATATTCGAGCAAGATAAATTCATTTACAGTAAGTTACAAACTCTAACCATACTAATATTTTTTATTACTTACACGCCACTACTCAAATATTTGCTTTTTTGTATTTATCAAATTCAAAAATCAGATCAATTCTTTATTGTTACTTGACCAAATATTAGAAAAAAAGAGGAAGAAAAATACAAAACAAAAAAAATCGACTTGAATTTGTAGGTTATGTGCCTAAAGACAAATATATGCAAAAACACATTTCAGTTTCTCCTCTGGTCAGATTTGGAAATAGAGCTTTCAAAACGTTTATAAATTATCTTACAGTCATTATAAACAGATTTGGAAAATTGTTTATTAACCCTATCTCTGCTGGGGTACTTGAAAACCAGGATATGCTGGTATATATTTGACCCCCTCTCTAAATCCCATGTTTGATGTCCAAATATGACAAATGATACATCATTAGAAAGCTCTTGTGCTCTACTTTTAGAATCTGCAAAAATATTAGCAAATTTGCAAAAATTGAATTTTTTATCGCAAAATCCTGTAATATAGTA
The DNA here is from genome assembly GCF_000591075.1 of Eurytemora carolleeae. Classification (NCBI taxonomy): domain Eukaryota; kingdom Metazoa; phylum Arthropoda; class Copepoda; order Calanoida; family Temoridae; genus Eurytemora; species Eurytemora carolleeae. The sequence goes on from NW_019396040.1 coordinate 281,837, forward strand.
AAAATGTTTGCAAAAAAAAATTTGTCCAAAAAATGAAAAATAATACATTTTTGAAAAGCCCTTGACCATGCCATTTAAAATATGCAAAAAATTTTGCAAAATTATTAATAACCTGATTTTTAATGAAGAAAAACTAAAAATGTGCAAATTTCCTTTGACAGGTTGTTTGCAAAGAATTTTCTAAATATTTTCATCAGAGATCTCAATATGTTCATCAAAGATTTCAATATTTTCATTAGAGATCTCAATATTTTCATTAGAGATCTCAATATTTTCATCAGAGATCTCAATATTTTCATTAGAGATTTCAATATTTTCATCAGAGATCTCAATATTTTCATCAGAGATCTCAATATTTTCATTAGAGATCTCAATATTTTCATGAGAGATCTCAATATATTTATCAGAGATCTCAATATTTTCATCAGAGATCTCAATATTTTCATCAGAGATCTCAATATTTTCATCAGTGGTCTCAATATTTTCATCAGAGATCTCAATATTTTCATTAGAGATCTCAATATTTTCATTAGAGATCTCAATATTTTCATCAGAGATCTCAATATTTTCATCAGAGATCTCAATATGTTCATCAGAGATATCAATATTTTCATTAGAGATCTCAATATTTTCATCAGAGATCTCAATATTTTCATGAGAGATCTCAATATATTTATCAGAGATCTCAATATTTTCATTAGAGATCTCAATATTTTCATTAGAGATCTCAATATTTTCATTAGAGATCTCAATATTTTCATCAGAGATCTCAATATTTTCATCAAAGATCTCAATATTTTCATCAGAGATCTCAATATTTTCATCACAGATCTTAATATTTTCATCAGAGATCTCAATATTTTCATCAGAGATCTCAATATTTTCATCAGAGATCTCAATATTTTCATCGGAGACCCCAAAAATGTAGTCAAATATAATTCAATATAAATATAATCTGAATATATTTTCTTCCCACACTCAAACAATATTATTATTTCATTTCATAGAATGCAGTTTTATAAATCAAAATTTTTGATGGCTGAGTCTAAATGCAAGGATTAAAGGATTGATGTAAACTGCCCCAAAATCACATCTTTAGAGGATTAAAAGGTATAAGTAGTTGACTGTAATTATTTACCTGAAAATCTAAATTTAAGATTACAAAGCAAGCATATAAAACATTTAATATTCTATGGAATAACAATTTTAACCCAAGCAATATCTAAATACTTCTTATTTTTTTTAAAATCCGCAATATTCTCATAGGATAACACAAGTGGACAATTTGGTGTCTGGTGAAGGAAGATTATCCACAACTGGGATACCTCCTGTGCCCCATGCTGACCCTCAACCAGGGACCTCTACCTCGTTCTCTTCCACGACCTCTCCTATAAGTACCTTGTAGTCTTTATCCAAGACCAGTCTTTTTACTTGACTCCATAAAAACATAAAAGCAGGAGGCCTTTTCTTCTTTGCTGGATCATTTTTTGGAAAATACTGGTTTTGTAAAAGCCTGAAACTTTCTTCCTTATTCGATTTGTTAGCTAGTGTTATTCCCCGCAAAGCATGATAAAAGTAATTTTTCACAAATTTAACTAACTGGATACCTCTTGAAAATATCCAAAGGAATGGTGATCCAAATATTGCAATTCTAAAAAATCACGGTTTCTTTTGATCTTCAAAAGCTCACCAGCAGGTCTACTCATATATAAAACAGGAAGTATCAGCGCTGAAAACTTTTGTTGGGATATCCTTAATCCAGATTAGTTAATTAATCTGGAGATTAATAACAAGAGGAGAATAAGCATTATTTAATCTCGAGATTAAGGAAAAGAATGGATCAAGCATTAATCCTGATATCCAACAATCAAAAGTTCCCAGCTCAGGTCTAGTACCAGAAGCCTTAAAAATGCTACTAGAAGAATTAGAACTGCTAATAAAACCAGCAAGTCCACTAATAAACCCATTAAAATGGCCACTACCACCTTCAAAACTGCTTCCAGAAAAATCAGGACCACTGCTTTAAAGTTTTAGAATTGCATCCAGACCTATCTGGACTGCTACCAGCAACTTGATGACTGGTAAATGAAATTTCAGAACTGTGGCCAGATGCACCAAGACATCAAAATAAGTTTTAAATAAAAGAGAAATTTAATTATAAAGCTTTTTTTCAAAAAGTTGCCTAAAAGAATTGTATAGGTTAAGATAGGCAAAATGTCTGCCCCTTATATGTGGTTTTGATCATGTACAAGTCTAAAAAACATGTATTTTAAAGAATGCAGGATTAGTGCCATTACCATTACCAACTACAACAATAATCTTTTTTTTTCTCAGTTTAGTTCTAGTTCTGTTCTTTTCTCCCAAACTTATTGAGCCCTTTTCGTTTCGCATGTAAATACAACTATATTTACACACATTATTCTGCCAGTTGAAAAGTGAAAAATTAATTAAATGCAATAGTAATTAAAACAAGTCTATTATTCTGACTTATATTACATATTAAGGTAATATACAAGATTTATTGTCGTCTGGCAATTAATATAGATTCCTTTCCCACAGATCATTTTTAAATAGGAATAGGGGTTCTTCCTGTACATATCTCTAATAGGGGTTCTTACTGTACATATCTCTAATAGGGGTTCTTACTGTACATATCTCTAATAGGGGTTCTTACTGTACATATCTCTAATAGGGGTTCTTACTCTACATATCTCTAATTATACGTCTTCAGACATCAAACACCGGGATCAAAAATTGGAATTTAAAATACATATAAATTGTATATGTTGTTAAGGAGCTTAACATGATTTTTACAATCTTTACTTTTAATAAGTGTCTATAGTTATAGCTAAAATATTTGTTCATGAAATATGATTGAAATTCTGAGTTCTCTTTTTTTCTGGAAAACCAAACATTTTCTTTTGAGAAGGGAGTTTGTTAAGGAGCTTAACATAATGTTTACAATCTTTTCTCTGTTTCAAATGTCATAATTTATATCTTCATGTATTTCTTCATGAAATCTTGTTGTTATGCAATTCCATCATGGGTTTGTGAAATCAATGCCTGAGGCATGTGAAAGTTACAAAAAACATATGTAAGAATTGGAAATACTTATTTTCAAACCACCCTTGCAAATCTATGTATTTAAAATGTATGTAAAGTTTAATTTCTATACCTGGGCTGTAAAAACTGTATGTGCACTTTTTCTCATTTCTGTGAATCAAACTTTAGTAAACATCCTAAGCTAGGGCTTTGTGTATTGAGGTCATGAAGCGTATCCAGATGAATCAATACAACCAGTACTCGGAAGACTCCTATAGGTCCAACACTGGATCATGTTAAGATTCAGAAATCAAAAGACCAGATTTAGATTCAGAGCCAGATCTAGATAGATCCAGACTCAGAGACAGATCTAGATAGATCCAGATTCAGAGACAGATCTAGATACATTCAGACTCAGAGACAGACCTAGATACATTCAGACTCAGAGACAGATCTAGATACATTCAGACTCAGAGACAGATCTAGATACATACAGATTCAGAGACAGATCTAGATATATTCAGACTCAGAGACAGATCTAGATACATTCAGACTCAGAGACAGATCTAGATACATTCAGACTCAGAGCCAGATCGATACATTCAGATTCGGAGCCAGATATTGACAGATTCAGATTCAAGGTCAGATCTCGAAAGATTCAGATTCAGAGCCAGATCTAGATAAATTCTTAGATTCTTGTTTGATTCGAAGATTAACCAATAAAGATTGCTTGAACTATTTATGATAAAAAAATCCTTTCACCTTATTTTGATCTTTATTCAAATACATTCATTTTTTCAATCTTCATAATGTAAAGGTAGGGAGTATAGGGTTTGTTAACACAATATCCTGCTAGGAACTATTGCAAAAATGCTGGACAAAGTGCTGAACTTCCCTGCGGAGGTTAGTAAGGTAATTAACTGCTGTTTATTTACCTTATAGGAATTGGTAAGGTAAAATGGAAGGAGGTATAGAATGAAGCCTAAAAATATTAGGAGATGATCGTGACCAATATTAGGGTCAGTAACATTTTGCCTAGTTCACATTCGCCTAGTACTCATTCACATAGTACACGTTTTCCTAGTACACATTCGCCTGTATAACATTTTGCCTGTATAACAGTTTGCCTGCAAACATTGTGCATACTTAACATCTTGCATACTTAACATTTTGCCTTTATAATATTTGACTGTATTTTTCGCCTATATAACATTTTGATAATGTATAACTGTTTTTGATGTCGAATTCTCAGACTGGATCCAGTTTGTGAACAGGTTTTTCAATTATATTCCTAAAACATAATATCAAATCATATTTGTCAGCATAGAATTATAGAATACGCAAAATTACTTGGCTGCCCTGCTCAACTCATTTGCAATTTGTTGTACGGGGTGTCCCAATAAACATGGGAATTCAGTGACGAATTCGATATCGTCTTTTCATATAATTCTTTGTTTTAGTTTAGTGATACCTACTGAGAAAGCTGTAATCTGTAAGAGTTTCGTATGCTATGCTCACATTTTCTTTGTTTATGTTTTGACTGCATACGGTTGTACTTAGTAAAACAAGAAAATTGCAGTATACAAACAGAGTAAACTTGTCCGTCTTCACTGTTCATCTTGCGAAGACATTATAGACACATCTTTACAGCCATTTACCGTTTTCATTAAATAAACTCTAGCAGACATAATAATATTATGGCTTTGAAATTAGGTATTACAATGCTAATTCATAACAAAGACGATATCGAATTCGTCACTGAATTCCCATGTTTTTTGGGACACCCTGTATGTACTCCTGCCTTGGAGTAGTCTAAAATCCTTCAACGCCTTCATTTCCAACATATGAGTAGTTGTTTTTATCAATAATGGAAGGCTTCCCTCTTTTAGATTCTCCAGCTTTGATAAGTTCTGCATTATATTCAAGAGAAAAAATTCGACTAAAGGAATTGATTATTTGCCACAAACTCAAATTTATAATCCCTATAACTTTGGAACCTGATGGTTTTAACCTGTGATATTTCAAGCTTAGATTATTTGATCTAACCGAAAATATAGTTTTAAAAAGCTAAGATCTACGAAATTGGTTTGACAAGATAGAGGGATTAAAAGATCAGAGTTTGTGGCAAAAACTCAATTCCTTTGCAGAATTTTCAAATCAGTAAAGCGGGGTTTCCTGTTTCAAAGTTTGTGAGTGTTTCAAGAAAATCATGGGTTAGGCTAAAAATACACTTAAATGTTTTATAGGCAAACTGTTATATAGGCACACTGTTCTACAGGCAAACTGTTATACATGCAAACTGTTCTACAGGCAAACTGCTATAGCAAACTGTTCTTCAGGCAAACTGTTATACATGCAAACTGTTCTACAGGCAACTGTTCTACAGGCAATCTGTTATACATGCAAACTGTTCTACAGGCAAACTGCTATACAGGCAAACTGTTCTACAGGTTACTGTTATACATGCAAACTGCTATACAGGCAAACTGTTATACAGGCAAACTGTTATACAGGCAAACTGTTATACAGGCGAATATCTAATAGGCGAATGAGCACTAGGCGAAAGTGTACTAGGCAAAATGTTACTGATCCAATTATTAGTTGTATCTGATGTCGACCAAATCAGGGATTAAAGTTAAAAATATTTTCAGTCAGAATTAGTATGAAACTAAATTTTTAAAAGTTTGAAAACCAATTACAGTAGTCGTCGTTTATATTAATTTGCTTTTCAAATTTCCATTTCTTTGTGTATCCATGCTGTTTGAAGGCTTGGTAAAAATTAAAATTTACACCGAAAGTTTTCTTCATTGCATTGATATATAAGACGACGACCGTAGGAGGTGTACTATGTTTTTTTGAAACAGAATTAAAACTGTTGGTGACAACGTCTAGATATAAACATTTTAACTGTGAAATTACATACAAAAAATACATCGGAGGTCGTCTTCATTTTATAGATATATACAACGACGACCGTAGGAGGTGCGATATGTTTTCCAAACAAAAGTAAAGATCTATACAAATTTGGTAACAGTCTAGATATTGACTTTTTAATTGTGAAATTCCAAATAGCGAATTTAGTCATAACTTAATAAATATCTACTTTGATATTGAATTTTACGTAAACAATGATGTTTTTTATTTGTATTTTGTATTTGTATATGACGATAAGTAATTGGATAAATATTCAACCATGCAGAAAATCGTTATTTTCTAACTAATTGGAAGAGATTAACTAATTGGAAGAGATTAACTAATTGGAAGAGATTAACTAATTGGAAGAGATTAACTAATTGGAAGAGATTAACTAATTTTCACGCTTTAGTCTGACAAGGTTTAATTCCAGAAGAAAATTTCTTTTTAAACAAATTTTCTTTTATTCGTCTTAACCATAATTCAATAATTCTTATTTTCATTTTTAAACACTTTAATTCGTCAATAATTTCATTATTTTCTTTAAAAAGGAAGGCCCAAAAATAAACGATTTAAAAAAATAGAAGTTTAGTATCGAAAACTGTAAAAAAATATGTAATAGACTTTATTTATGCTTTACATAAATAAGGTAGATGAGTCTGCTATCTTGTTTAAGAGACAGAGGCTTGTTAAGTTCATTTCCTCTCATTAAGTATCCCCTAGCAGTCCTGATCATTTCTTCATGCTGACATACCTCAGGAATCCTATAGATTATACAGTAAAACACAATGGAGAAGGTTTATCTACAAAAACCTTTAAAAAAAACGAGCTTTCAGTAGGTATTAAAAAATTTTTTTAAACAAAAAGGACGAACGTATTATATTTTAAAACTATTTTTAAGACAAATAACTTGTTTTCAGGAAGTGGTGTGGTACATTACAAACATTCTTTCTTCCTATCTAAGTAATCTATTCTCTTGAGAGTCAACTCAACAGAAATTTCCCAATCAGAACTATTCATTCTCCCTTCACGTCTCTAAAGTAATCCTACGTAGATAACACCATTTTGCCAAGAATATTTTTTCGTAAAAAGTATGTTTATTTGTTATCGTCTTATTAGAAGTAAATTGTTTTTAAGTAAATACTTAAATCAATTTTCAAGTTGAAATTAATTTTTGGATTATTTAATCTTTTCAATTATTGAGAATTTTACTTTTTAGTAAGAAACGTTAAATTTTTTAAAAAGGTCTGAGGTTTCATCTATATCTCATCGCAGAAAAAGTCAATTCTTTAAAGTTTACAACATTTTAAGGGGTGGGGTAGTAAGTGTTTTAATTTTGTTGGATGGGGTGGGTGGTAAGTGTGGGGTGGGGTGGTAAGTTTGTGGGGTTGGGTGGTTAGTTGTGGGGTGGTTAGTTGTGGGCGTGGGTGGTAAGCGTGGGGTCGGGATGGTAAGTTTGTGGGGTGGGGCGGTTAGTGTGTGTAACCAATTCCCGTGGGTTCACTGAAGTTAAGCAAACTTTCCATCGACTATAAAGTAGATTGATGTCCACACTGCAGGTAGTAGGAGATAAACCTTTACCTGAGAATCAATGATATGTAAACCTTATATTTTCAATTTCAGTTATATTGCATTTTTTCATATGTACAAAAATGTTATGTTATTTATTTATCGAAAAATTTTGTATTTTAAGTTTAAAAATACCAGAAGAAATAAATTCTACTCTTCTTTGACCATTCTTTAACCACATGACTGTGAACTGAAGAAACCTACACACGGTTTTGGGATTTGCCCAAAATTTGCCCAACAAACGAGCAACTGTAATTCTCCTCTGATGTCGTCTTCTTCAAATCCTGGAGCCTTACCAGGAGATGCTGCAGACATTTGATATTATCTTCTTCTTGTGAGTGGTCCACATTCTTCAAAGATGGATCTTGGACCTGTTCAGTATATCTATAAAGAAATCATCAGATATATTTGCTTCCAAAATCGTACTGGGCTCAAACTTACTAGGACCCCACTCACATTACTCTATATTTAACAATTTTACATTCAAAAAAATTGTTAAAACAAAATAATTCAAAATGTTAATGTTTTGAGAGCACGTATAGGTAAGCAAAAGAAACAATAAAATCTAAAGTTAATAAGAACATAAAAAAATAAAAATAAATCTGTTTTTATAATTTTGGATCTAAAATGTTCCAGTTGATAACTTAAAGGTTTTCTCAAGCTCCCATATGGATTTTCAATATTGACTTTAATAAAGAGGAGTTTTGTTTGAAGCCAGGATCTTTCCTTCTTTTTACAATCAGATAATTAACTTATATTCAATATTCTTCATTTTGAAATTTTTCTTTTGAAATGATAATTCTTTCGAAAGCCAAATTATATGTAAATAAATTATAATAACAGAAAAGGCCTTCTTTGTTTGTAAAATAATTTGTTCACAAACTTATTTTCCCATGTAAAAACATGTTTACCATACATTGTCCAATATGGAGAAACTTTAAATCTGAAAATAATATAAAGAAAGAAAATATTTGTATACCGGCTACAGTGATACCATAAACACTGGAATAAGAAGACGACATTATAGCAATACTTAGAGTATTTCAAGGAGATATTGAATAGAAGGAGGGGGCGATAGGGTTTCTGTACACTTTGCGGTGGCGTTTTTGGACGAAAAGGACCTTATTACAGCGACATTTCCAATCAAATTCAAGATTATCCTGCCCCCCTCCCTTTTTAAATACGCCAGAGATGTCAGATGTCTGTTTATCATCTGTGTTATTGTTTACAATCTTTGTTATTGTTGTTGCGCAAAAACTAGTTCTTCAGCAGTCCAAAAACGTCACAGCAAAGTGTACGGAAACCCTATTGCCCCCTCCTTCTATTCAATATCTCCTTGAAGTATTTGATGTTGTTACAAAGCAAAAATCCCTAATTTAGTGAAATAACGATGATTTATTGTAAAACCCTGAATGCAACAAGTGGCCGTAAGTAGGGTTTCCACGAAATGGCTAAATCTTTTGCGCAAAATTTTTTTGTGAACTTTTGCGCATTTTTGCTCATACAACGCAATGAGTTTTGCGCTATTTATTTTTGCGCAATTTTCGCAAAACCGGAAATATTTTTTGCGAAATTGCGCATGAAACTAAATTTTAGTTTTGCGCAATTTGCGCAAAACCGCAAGTTTTACGCAAAATGTAACTTTTTAGGCAAATTGTCAAAAATTGATATTCTAAGCTTAGAATTAAACAACTGAAGATTTATTCCATCCATAAAAAAATATTAACATACGAGTATGATAACGATTGTGCTACACTCAATTGGTTGCATCCAGTTACAAAAAGTTTAAATTAAGGGACCAAAATTAATAAAATAGAAATTAGAGAGTGTGAAACTTGGCAATATTTTAATCTTATTAAATAATTTCAAGTGATCCTTAAAAGCTTTGCCTAATCAAGTATGAATTATATTCTTAAATTTTTTTAATCAAATTTCTGAAATCTTTTTAATCTCATATAAAATAATGCAAGAGAGTAACCAATGCCTGAAGAATCCACTTTTAGGAAATATGCATGTCCAAAACTAAAATTGTCGAGACTTTTACTGGACAATCTGTTTCGGATTTTGGTACGAAATTGCGGAATTGCGCAAAACCTGAGTTTCGCAAAAGCGGAATAGGGCAATTTTGCGCGAAATGACTTTTGCGAATGATTGCGCAAATTGTTGTTTTTTCGCGCAAAACTGATGCGCAAAGAAAGAAAAATTTTGCGCTTCGTTCCGCAAGAATTGCGCAAAAGTTTTGCGAATGGAAACCCTAGCCGTAAGATGTCAGTCAAAAAACATTTCATGGAACCGAGGCATGTCGTGCCGGGACACTAGGCCTGCTCAGCCTATCCAGGTATTAATGTTGCCTTTTTCAGGGCCCTTTTAAAAATTGAATTATCCAAAAGAGATTCAAAAAGTGAAAATTTCAAGTCCAAACACACAAACACAGAAGCAGACAAGACAAATGTGTAAATAAAAGTATAGTTTAAAAAATATCTTTATTTATGAGCAAACAAAATTAATTTGGACAATTTTTTGCGGATTTTGGTTGGTTTTTCTTCTCTGTTCTTTTCTCTTGCTAGATTATCACAGGTTGGGAACTTTGTCTCAGTTGTAAAAAATAAGCAACAATTTTCTATAGCCAATCGATTTCTCTATTGCACTCTGGAAAAGTTGAAGAAAGATCCTGAAATAAAACAAATTTAATGATTAAAAAAAATTTCTGATTAAATTTAATAATACCCCCCCCCCCTTCCTAACTCTTGAGAAAGAATGAAAAAACTTAGTTAATTTGAGAAAATGGTAATCATTCATACCGTGATTTTCACTGCTTGTACAGGGTGTCCCAATAAACATGGGAATTCAGTGACGAATTCAATATCGTATAATTCTTTGATTTAGTTTAGTGATACCTACTGAGAAAAGCTGCAATCCGTAAGTGCTAAGTTCACATTTTGTTTGTATTTGTTTTGACTGCATACGGTTGTACTTAGTAAAACAAGAAAATTACAGTATACAAACAGAGTAAACTTGTCCGTCTTCACTGTTCATCTTGCGGAGACATTACAGATATATCTTTACAACCATTTCCCCTTTTCATAAAACAAACTCTAGCAGACATAATAATATTATGGCTTTTGAAATTATGTGTTACAATCGCAATTCATAACAAAGACGATATAGAATTCGTCACTGAATTCCCATATTTATTGGGACACCCTGTATCTAAACAGTATACATGTTGACACATATAAAATTCGCCAAATTATCGCCATCATCCCAAGAGATTTAATTTGATAGTTGTCTTTAATGTGTTCGTGTGTCTGTTTGTCATCATTATCACTCAAATATCGGTAGCAAGCCCACTTGCTTATTTTAGTGTGATCTGGGATTAAGAAATAAAATAGAATAATTTTATAAGATTTTTCTTTTGATCTTTTATTTTCTTTTTCCTTTAATACGAATTGGAAAATGTTCAGGTCTCAAATTCTTCTGGTTTTAAGCTTAGTTTGCAAAATGTTGGCTGGAGTTTTAAACCTTGTATGCCAAAATTTTGCTGACAATATTTTGCTCTTTTCAGACTTGTATCCTGAAGCACAATGGTTCAGAATTTTTGTTGAAACCGGGAACCTGGCATGAAAGCCAGTTTTACAACTTAAACGTAAAGGGATTGTAAACATTATCTAAGCATTTATTGAATAAACAATTTTTTAAATTTTATGATTCAAATATATCTATGTAATTGTTATTTCATCTTCCTTGTCGAAAGATTGAAGTACAGGACAAGATACGACGATTTGTAATTAGTTGATCTTTTCATATGAAATTTAATATGAGTTTTTTAAACGAAAAGGGCAAATTAAAAAACTTGTGCAGTAAAAACTAACAAGAACAAAAATTCTCAAACATCTGAAAAATCAATTTTTTATTAACTAGTCATTTTTTGCTAGCAAATGTCAATCACTGAAAACATTATTAACAAATAAAATATTTCTAATTTATAAGAAAAACAATTTTTTCCATGATTAAAAACGGAAAGAATTAAAAATATAAAGTTTAGAAGTTGTTAAATTGGGCCAGTTTTTAACTTCAATAAGTAAATTTAAAGCCGATGAAATTTCCAGAAAATTGCTGAACTTGCAGAATCCTGTGAATATTGATTTTTTTGGTTGAGGGAAGCTTCACCTCACACACTTTTCTAAAATTTAACTAAAACTGCATCTAAAGGGGATTGTTCTCGCGGTTTATAATGGTCCTTTAACTAATCAACTATTTATACCTCTTGCCTACTTAGGTGTGTGGAAGAACAATTAAAGGGAAATGTGCAAGGTAACATATTTAAACCGAGAGTGCAGTAGAAAAATTTTAGGATTCATTTGATAGCGAAAAGACTAAAAACTACTGTGTATAATTTCTAAATAAGAGCGTAAATTCGCTTTTAATATTTCATCAAATGGAGTTTTCCTTTCTTTTCCACTTTCTCTTCTTCTTTGGCCCTTTCTTTTTCTTTCACTTTCTTTCAGTGTTTTCCTTATCTACTCCTTCCTGTTTCTCTTTCCCCTTTCCCCTTCCCCTTCCCCTTCTTTTTCTTTCCACCTTTCCTTTTCTTTTTCCTCTTTAATTCCCCTTTTCCAATTACTTTCCCCTTTCCCCCTTCCCTTCCCCCTTCCCCTTCCCTCTAACCTTTCCCCATTTCCCCTTCGCTTTTCTCCTTTCCCTTCCCATTTCCACTTTTCCTTACCCCTTTCTCTTTCCCGTTTCCTTCCCCTGTCCCCTTCCTTTTTTACCTTTCCCTTACCCCTATTTCTTCCTCTTTCTGCTTTTCCCTGAATATTCTAAGAGTTTTTTCTAATATGTATATTGAGAAATACGAAAGGTTAGTTTTCAGACAAAACTAGGTTTCCAAACTCTTCTTGGATAAATATTAAACAAATATTACTTTGAATTTATCATGACATTCATCAAATAAAGGGTCACAACTTACATGAAGGCTGTTCTCGTATACATTCATGTGTATGTCATGTAATTATGCAAATATTTTGATAGTTTATAATTAACTTGTTTTATAATTTACTTAAATAAGTAAATATTTTTTAATCGTATTACTAGGGTGAAATGTTGGATGTGCATCAGCCTTGCCACTTGGCTGCTATGCAGTATTCATGAATTATTTTTAGTGTAAAATTTTTTAATTATATTTAATTTTTAAATCTAAATTATGTTCATGTAAATTAACACGTTTCACTTTTATTCTATCCTAATATAAAGCTTGGTAACTAACCACCATCTACCCTAGGATGATTATTTTAGTTATTTTATCAGATAGTTAAAAGAAGGTTTCTTTGGGAAGGATTTTTCATGCCTGGTTCATAGGATAATTTTTCAGATGCTTAATTCAAAATATAACTGGGAAGTATATATTTAGCAGTAACGATGACGATGAAGAAATCTTTTATGGCCAACTACGAAAGTAAAACATATTTATTCAAAACAAAATAATTGGGATAATTAAGGCTGTTTATGAAACAGGATAATTAAGTAAAACATCTTTCTAGAAGTTGGTATCCACAGCAAGTGTTTTACTACAATTATTGTTATATTTATTTTATCAAATTAAAATATATAAAAATTAAGGATTTACTGAGTATCCACGAATTCATCATTCCATTTTATATCATATATCTACAATGCTTAAATTTCTGCATATCTCTATCCCTCCTTCTCAATTTATCATTTATTTATCTATCTTTTCATCTTACTATATATCTACCACTGTAAGACAAACCGTTCCCTTTCATCCTGCAATTCAAAGGTATGCAAATATTTTTATTCAGCTTCTCACAATATTTTCTTCAAAGTTGAAAACAATGGCCATTATTTATTCTTTATTTGAAACATTCATTGACAAACCAAAACAAAAGAATTATAACAAACTTTCTGTTGGTTTTAGGATCTAGAAAGAAGTTCTTCAAAAACCAAAATAATGTAGATCATTAACGTTAGCAAAAAGGTTTAAATATATTATTTTTCTCTAATCAGCAATATGAAAGGTCATAGTAATTTGCCAATTTATTCTTATCAAATTTAATGAAATCCTAATTGTATTTGTTGGTTAGAGATAACATTTTTACTTTAAGATTACAATTACAACTATCTTATGATAGAATACTAAAAACAAAAACTTTATTCTTCTGACGCTTAAGCAAACAAAAGTAAACTTGTTTTTCACAAAATAACATAACAAAGAAGGTAGTATAGTGCAGGGAGTAAAGAATGGCAGTTGTATTGAAAAAATAAATAGAATTTTGCGTTACATATGATTAAACAATTCCTGTAATGAACGTTATAACGGCAGCACGTTTTAGAAAATTACAATTTTATTTTCAGGTTTATCCTGACTTCAGATTTTTCAGGCGAGCACCAGGTTTTTATGAGATTCTTTTATTCACGAAAGTGAACAAATGAGTTCAAATTTTCTTAGCTTTAAAATGTAACAAAAATAGTACAAAATGATGATTTCCATTGCTTTACAATAGAAATAAATCCTGATTTATTTCATTTTGAGTTATAAATATCAAAAAGCTTATTATCAAATATTATACAAGAAAGCCAGCATTACAATCTATATGATGCTTAAACTCTTTCTTTATTTTGATCAATATTATGAATATTATAACAGGAAAAACTTAGTTTCGTGATAAATCAAACAGTGTTATTATACTTCTAAATTTATCCAATGACCTCAATATTCTTCTTCAGTAATTGACATTGACACTTAAAATTTAATAAAATTGAAAGTCTTTTATAAGAAAATACGAAATAATTACCACTTGGCTTTTAGGCCTAAATCGTGATAGGATTAATGACACACAACAGCATGATCAATAAAATTGAACATAAACCATTTGCTTTTAAAGCCATTTCTAAAGTTCATTTCTATGAGTTCTTATTTCAAGTGCTTAAACTAAAATACTTAAAAAATGACTAATTTGTATTTTGTAAATTGAGAAGTATTCCCTTGGATTGGAGAAGACTAACAAATTCTTGATTAAGATGGCGACGATCAAGCAGACACAGTGGAGTCTCTCCAGTCAAATTATTCTAAAATAAATAAAGGCTGTTCTAGTAAAAAAAAACACTGAAAGAGGGGGCTAAAAATAATAAATACAGAAACTAAAAATGTATCAATCTAAAGGTTTGCATATAATTTTGATATTTTTCGATCTGTCTCTCTATAATCTAAAATAAACTGAAGTTGACGCAAACGCCTACAAACAAATTTCTAATATTCTTCAGAATTATTAATGTTTTATTGAAATCTTCTTATCATTTAATGCTTCCTTGCCCTTAAGAATAACCAGAAAGTTCTCTTTCAGCCAACCATTTGCAATTTTGTTGGTTGGATTCCGTAATCCAGCCTGGAGTTAAATATCTCTTTTTCAGCATTTAAGGAGATTTCAGCTCCTTAGAATGTAGCTCTATCATTCTAAGACACTACATCGTTTTTGAGTTTGTTTATCTGATTTTTTTTTGTGCCCGTTACTTAAACTAAGGCTTGAATCCAGATTTTTAAACTTAAGCCATAGTTTGATTAAAAACAGTCTTCATACCCATCATCAAAATTATCACCCGTTCAATCTTCCTTTTTTGAAGATATTGATTTTCTTTACCCGTTAAAAAGTCGTCAAAACAGAAAACTTTCCAGGTGATTTTCATTTTTTTATTAATCATGACAAATGAAGCTTAATAAGATGTTTATGCAATGAGGTTTCGACCAGAAAATAGTCACATCAAAAAATATCTACATCCTGCTGGCTTAACTACTATTTTGATTACAAGCCTTAATTTGTCCTTTAACCGTTCAAGATAAGTGTTTTTGTTATAAATTTTTCCACCAATTCTTTTAATAGACTTTCGTTCTTAAGATTTTTTTGGGGTTTTTGGCCATCTTCTATCTGATTTTTTAAAAATCTTTCGTTTTACCATTTATTAAAAAAAAAAATTTATTTACACCCTTTGTGATGTGCATGGATGTAATAAAGGTAATTAAGGTTTCCATGTAAAGCTGGGTACACACGCTTGTAAACGTTCATATAACAGATTAACTATTCTAAAAAAATATAAACGAAATAGACAAAGCCATCCTAAAATCTGGAGAATAATTTTCTTGAATTTGTAATGACATTATTTCCTTTTCTTGATGTTAATTCTTTTTCATGCTATTCTGATTCTGAATAAATAGAACCCGAGAGGATTTGGAAAAGAAAATACTTTTTTATTACTTATTTGATTATTCTTTTTAAGGAAAATAAAAGAAACCTGAATGTGAGGATTAGCTCCCATATCAAGAAGTTTAATTATTTTCTCTTCGTTTCTGGATAAAACTGCTAGATGAAGTGGAGTGAAGCCTGCGTCATTCTGCCTTCATAGAAAGAAAAAGATAAAGAATTAAGTAAAATAATTTTTTAAATAAGTAAGTAATTTATGAAAATAATTTCAGAATTATACCTGTCCAAAATGTTTTGATCTAAATATTGGTGAGCAATGTTAAAAATCGGAGAATTGGTTGCTAACACCAAAAGATGTGCCACAGTGTTTCCCTAAAACAGAAATAGCATGTACATGTTTTTGCATAAATATTTACTTGCTTAAACCATTACAAAAAGAAGGTTTATTCAAGCAGGCACAAAAATTAAAACTGTTCGAATTTACATTATTTAAGCTTTTATTTTTTTTTGAATTTTTCATGATCCTATATATATACTGTATACCTGATTGTCTGGAGTTGTAAGTGAGGCTCCTTGAATAAGAAGTTCCTTCATTGTTTCCAGCTCTCCCAGGTGTAAACTCAGCTGTAGAGCTGTCTAAATAACGTGAATATTGTAATAACTCAAAAAAATGTTGATTACATATCGAGTCTAAGCATACAACATAATTACGTGATTCACCAAAATGTTATTTATTTGCTTAAGTCTTAGAAAATGATGACAAGAACAGCTAGATACATTTATCTTAAGCATCTTGTTGTTGAAAATAAGCAAAAATATCAACGATCGGTAATAAAGAATACTAGTACGTAGTAGAGATGTCAATGTTTAGATTTTTCTAGATTTTAGCTTTTGTTACGATAGTGTTCATCAAAAGTATAAACGTTTGAAACGTTACGTTACACATTATGAAATTTTATGACATAGATTAACGTTACGTAATGAATTTTCTGCTCTTGAACACACTATAATACAACAAGAAAATCTAAAAATGTGCAAATTTCCTTTGACGGGTTGTTTGCACATAATTTGCAAAAATTTCTTTACAAAACTTGCAATAAGTTTTCTTATGTCATAGGCTTTCCAAAAAGCTAACTTTTATCAAAATCTGACAAGTTGAAGTGGGTCAAAACAAAGGTTTATTTTGTTACAGAAGTCATTAAGGCAGTCTACCTGAGGACTCAGGCAGTTATTATTAAAGCCCGGTTTTAGGCCTAATGGGAGGGCTTTGGGTGTGTAGGAAAAGTCAGAAAATTTCAACAGCCTCAGATCAATAGTTTTTGAGTTATGTTAAAAAAACTACAGGGTGAGGGGTCAAATTGACCCCAGCAGGAATAGGGTTAAACAGTTTTTAAAATTTGTGAATGAAAGTTTTTAGCATTATAGACTTTTAACTCAAGGATATGTCTTAAAGGTACTAGGAACGTAATATTAAGTGACCCTCCATTAATAGAGGCTTGCATTTAATTACAAGATAGAAAAACGCTGGTATTTTCAAATCATCAATCGGATAAAGGTATACACGACACCATTGGTAATCGAGCATGGCCTCTTTAAAGGGAGGATCAATTGCGCTTGATATTATCATCGTGTATTTGATTAGCTTAAAAATAGACATGTTTTGGGACACTTCACAAAATGAGTAAAAAGGAAAACCACTATTGCATGGAATAATAGTTCTAAAATATTTTACTTTAATTTAGGGTTAATTTTTTCCATTTTTACTCAATGCAAACTGACCCTCCGGTAGATTTTCTTCTATCTAACAGAATTCATAGTTTGAAATATTTGAGGTCTACAACATTGGGTAGCAAAGATATAGGGATTAGAAATATAAGTTTGTGACAACAACTCAACTCCTTTAGAATTTGTTTTCCAACAGAAATATCAAAAGTCTACAACACCAGCTTGCAGAGAGATAATTGAGATTAGAAGTTTTTTTTTAACATATATTAAAAATCAGTTTTCTATTCTATTCTGAAGTTTTATAAAAATCTTTTGATGAACAAAACATAACACGCATTTTTTAATCGATAAAATATTTTGGCATTTTAGTAAGTATATCTAAATTTCTTAATTTTTCAACTTTAAACATGAACCTTGCCAACTGAAGCTATGATTTAAAATAGTCAAATAAACATGAAACACAGCAAATGTGTTGTGTACCCGTTTCGCTATTTGTAAATAATTTGCTTTATAACAGAAAATGCATATGTAAAATTTCTTAAATGTCGTCTTCCTTTTCAGAATTTTAGTGGGTTTCATTAAACAAGAAATATTTATAAGATTTGAATTTTCACTAATAGCATATTACAAAAAAAAATCGTTTGCACTTTAGAAAGGAACTAAGTTTTTTCAAATAAACTAATCGCTATATCTTTCCAACCTGATGGTTTAAACCTTTGATATTTCAATATTATAGATCCACAACGACGTCGGGTTGCAAAGCTATAAAAAATGATAATTAGAGTTTGTGCCATAAACTTGAAATGAAAACCATTAGTCTTTGCTGTCATATTCATCAGTCATCTCTTTCATTGAGAGATTAGAAACGTTTTGAAATGGTTTGATTGACAAAATCATTGTTACACTTTTGAAATTAAAACTTAGCCCTCATTACCGTAAGTTTTATGAACAATATTTTCATCAGACATATATCTAACGTTAGACTAATCAATCTTGTATTCAGAGAAAAGATATGAATCGTTTTGATTTACAGAATTACATTTTTGAAATTATACGTTACACTATTGAAATTTATAATTTGTATAAAAACTTTGGTCTCCTGATTATTTAATTAATAAACCATTTCTGAAACGTTAAACTTTTCATTATACTATTAGGGAAAGCAGTTAAAAACATTTCATAAACAGAAATGCATTTGTCAGTTATACAACGTTACATTTTTTATAAGTTGAACTTTGAAAGAGAAATCCTTTCGTTACGATATTCAATCAACTCACAATTAATTTTTCAAACGTTAGGCTTTCAAGCTCCCCATGGAAACAAAACGTTTCTTCACGTTATGGTCAAACCTGTTGTGGATATTAGAAAAATAACGTTACGTTACCAAAAAAGGCCAACATTTGAGGTATGGTTCTCTAACGTTGACGTTTAACGTTGACGTTTAACTTCAACGTTAGGTATAAACTCCTATAACGTTAACGTTCAACGTTCACGTTATATTGAATATATCCTAACGTTTTATATTATTGTAACGTAATGTACAAAAACGTACATTTTACGTTTCGTCGTTGTACTAGGAACTAATTGTTTAACAACTTCTCGTGTTTGAATTAAAAACATATACTACAAAAGTAGTTCTACTGTCTAGCCTAGCACATCTAGTTTTGCTATTTATTAAATGCAGTTATTCTTTCACTCACAGAAACAAGAAACGTACATGATTGGTATTTGTGTCAGAGGAAACTCAGCAGCTCCAAAATGCTTACAGAAAAGGATACACAGGTAAAGATGATTTAACCCTATTGCTGCTGGGGGGGGGGGCAATTTGGCCCCCCCTGTGGTTTTTTTTACATAACTCAAAAACTATTGGTCTGAGGCTGTTGAAATTTTCTGTCTTTTCCTACATACCCAAAGCCCTCACTTTAGGCCTAAAACCGGGCTTTAATACTAACTGCCTGAGTCCTCAGGCACACTGCCTGAATGACTTTTTTTCCTGTAACAAACTAAATCTTTGTTTTGACCCACCTCCACTTGTCAGATTTTGATAAAATTTAGCTTTTTGGAAAGCCTTTCACATAGGGAAACGAATTGAACAAGTTTTGCAAAAAAAAAATTGCAATTTTTTTGCAAACAACCTGTCAAAAGAATTTGCACATTTTTAGTTAATCTTGATTAGAAATCAGGTTATTTAAAATTTTGCAAAATTTTAAGCATATTTGAAATTCAATTTTTGCAAATTTGCAATTTTTTTGCAGATTCTAAAAGTAGAGCACAAGAACTTTCCAATCATGTATCATTTGTCATATTTGAACATCAAACATGGGATTTAGAGGGGGGGGGGTCAAATTGACCCCCCCATCATATTCTGGTTTTCAAGTACCCCAGCAGAGATAGGGTTAATGTTTTACCTCGCCATTTCTATTTCGTACATCAAGAGGTATGTTGAATATCTTCATGGCAAGAGAATACCTTCGAACTAGCTTAGGATTCCTCAGCAATACAGCAGTATGCAAAGCACTTAAAAGACTCTTTTATATATTCTTTTATTCATTAATTTTTGTAATTGAAAATTAGAATTTGATGTACTTTGAATCAAAGGTTTAGATTAAATTCCAAGAATTTAACTTTCAAATTATTAAAATCAAATTAAATTCGGCGTACCAAAGATTCACATGTCGGAAAAATCTCATCTAACCTCATGTAATATCTACTAATAATGTACTAATTGTGCGAAAAAAAATTTCTTTGACATTGCATTGTCATAATTTTGAGAGATTTACAAAAAAAGAAAATAAACAAATTTAATCAAATTGTTATCTTCACAAGAAACTTCTTTACACACTTTCAATCAAGTTATTAATGCAAGGAAAATTAATTGCGGTCGCGTATACTCTGCGTACATATTGAAACCAGTTCTCTCTGGGCGGAATTTGTAAACAAGAATAGATGCATCAGTGTTCTTCTAGTATCCGAGGAGGATTAAAGCATTTAATTTTAATAATTTTGAAAATTCACATAATAGATTCCTATGACCAGAATAATTCATAGATTATTTTGTGAAAATGGATTCCATGTCGGGATGACATCCGTCTTGTGTTTACTTTTCCGCCCAAAGCCAGTGCACTACAGTACAAAAATGCAAAACACCTCTGAAATAACTTTCCTTGCATTAGTACCTTGCGTTAAATTAAATAATCCACTAGCCAGATTTTTTAATTCGATCATATTTCATAATATTTCTCGACAGCTATGTGTAGACTAAATTGAACCCCTTCTCTTGTTCGCCTATACAAGTTTAAGGAAAGTGGTTAAACTTAGTATACTATTTAGTCTGCATCTTGCTATTCAATAAATGTGGCACCCGAGGTCGAATTTAAAGAATTTAAATATTCATTTAGCAGTTGGAGATCTGAAACACTTTCTCGCCCTTGGAACCGAGAATTAGGGATAAAGGCATAGAGAATAGAATATATATTAGAGGGGAATTTAGAGAATCTCTCGGTATGAATTTTTTCAGTCCCTTTCAGCCTGAAAGGAAGTGTACAAATCCTGTACATGTTCACAAATTATATGCAGTAGAGTACATTAATACAGTATGTTCCCTAGACTATCCATTTCAATTTCGAATTTTTTAAAGCTGTTAAATAAACTTTATAATGAATTAGGTGAATAAAAAACATCATTTTATTTATAGTTATAACGGAAAATCATCGTTTGTAAAGTGAAAGGCATAGAGTTTATGTGAAAAGATCATTGGTCAATTATGAAACCAGCCTATTTCATAATTTGGTTTTCTTTAACATAAATTTTAGATTTTGTATAAGATGATATTCCAGGGCCCAAAAGGTTATATAGTATAAATATGTGAAGTACACCTGCAGTATGGAAACAGTACAACAAAATGGCCGTTTTATACCTTTTTCTAGTAAATTCCCCTCTAATATATATTCTATTCTCTTTGGATAAAGGTCGGCCATTACGAACATTTAATTGGTGTGGATACCCCCAACTTTTCATTGGAGACCCCCAGATTTTAATTGAAGCCCCCAAGATTTTCATTGGAGACCCCAGATTTTCATTGGAGACCCCAGATTTTCATTGGAGACCTCAAGATTTTCATTTGAGCCCCACATATTTCCATTGGAGACCCCTGATTTTAATTGAAGCCCCCAATATTTTCATTGGAGTTCCCAGACTTTCATTGAAGACCCCCAGAATTTTAAGGACCCCCAGAATTTTATATGAGACCCCCAGATTTTCATTGGAGTCCCCAGACTAAAATTGGATACCCCCAGAATCTTAAGGGCCCCCAGAATTTTATGGGAGACCCCAGATTTTCACTGGAGACTCCCAGATTTTAATTTGAGACGCAGATATTTTCATTGACTTTTCTTGGAGGCCACAAACTTTTAATTGAAGACCTCAGATTTTATTGGGTGACTTTCAGATTTTCATTGGAGACCCCAGACTTCCATTGGAAACCTTTTAGAATTCATCAGAGACCCAAGAATATCTTTAAAGACCCTCAGATTTTCATTGGAGAACCCCAGATTTTTTTGGGCGGCCCCAAGATTTTCAAAGGAGACTGCACAAGGTTTTCATTGGAGACCCCAGATTTTCTTGGAGACCCAAAATTGGGGTTTAAAAACAAAAAATGGGGGAGTTCTCCAATGAAAAACTTTTGTGAAAATTGGGGATTTAAAACAAAAAATCTGGGGGTCTCCAATGAAAATTTGGGGGTTTCCAAAGAAAATCTGTAGGCCTCGAAAAAAATCTTGGGTCTCCAATGAATTTATTTGGGTCTCCTTTGACATTCTGGGGTCGGCAACAAAAATCTGGGGCCTCAATGAAAAGCGGGGGGTCCAATGAAAAGCTGGGGGTCTCCAATGAAAAGTTAAGCCTCTCCAACGAAATGATCGTTTTCTATAAGGCAGAAACCGATCTTTACGCTTAATGCTCGGTTTCTATAAGGCATAAACCGCACATTAGTATTACCCCCCTGATGCTCGGTTTCAAGGGCGAGAACGTGTTAGAATTCCCAACTGTTTAGTATTTATTTATTATTGCCAACTATTGTACCAGCTCAAAATTGATGAGAACTCAAAGGAAAATTCCTGGCTCTGATAATAGTTTTATTGTAGAATAACATATTGACAAGGCGTTCCGTCATCGTCGATTAGTAAGTTGTTCTAAATTTTAAACATTGTTAAAAAGAATTGTTAACAAAATGTTTGAAATATTTCATATTCTGTTTATTTGGAACTTTGAAATAAAAACTTTTTTCCTGTAGTTAAATATAAATACATTTCATCTGTATTTTATTCTTATCGTTACTTACTAGTTTCCTAAAAGATCTTGATAAAGAACCAGGTTCAGGTCTTTTTCTGCATTCCGCCTGATAATTGAACAAGTGATATAATTGTAGAATGAAAAACAAATTTCAGAGAAGAAATGTTACACACAATCGAGTTCTTAAATAATTTTTGTTCAACATGTTGATTATAAATGCTTTTTTAAAATTTGTAAAGCAAAACAAAATCATGACTAAAATAATTTTTATAATAAAATTTACATTACCTTATTTTTGTAATGTCGCCAATCAATTTTTTCGCTTCTTTGCAATTTTCCGCTCTCAGCTGAATCATTTCCAAAGCCCTAGTTGTTTGTTCTAACTGAATATTATCAGCACCCACTTGTCCAAACCCATTCATCATCTCAGAACTTTTAACCAAGCTTTTATCACTGGTTTGCATATCTAACTGGTCTTTGATGCCGGAAACTTCTTTTTCAATTTTACTGTTTTCTTCTAGCTTGCTGGTGTTTCTCGTGAGGTTTTTAATGTCCTGAATGAGAATTGGTTGGCTTGGACGGCATTGTAACCTCTGAGCATTATCTGGAGTAGCATTAACCTCACTTGCTAAACTCAAATTTGCGCTTTGATCAGAATGAATGGTTTTATCTAGAAAATTTGTTCGTGAATTTATCAATTCATTTAACTTTTCACTTTGTAGGGCGTTTTGTGGGGTATCTCTAATTGGAATCGCACAGGGGACACTTTTTGAAATGAGTAGAAATTTAAGTTTTGGATTTTTCTTCTTCATTTCGACTTCTTTAAATGTATACAGCATTTTCTCATTGGAAGCTTCCTTACTTGGTGAAGACATTAATCTTTTACTTTCTAAAGAAGCAAATGACTCCTCTGCCATAACCTGAAAATAAAAATTTGATTTTTGGAAACATGAAACATTATGATTACTAAAAGTCAAAATAAAGCTATTACCTGATCTACTAAGTCTTCAATGCTCTGTTTACATTTTCCATCAACTTCCTAAAGTATGCAATATGCAATATAAAAAAACTCTGGTCATAAATGTTTCTAAATCAAAGATGATCATCTTGTTTACTACACAATACACAATACACTTTGTTACAAATGAGATTAAAGTTTACCTGAGCTGTGAAGGACATATTATTGCAATGTTCAAGTTTTTTTGTAGTTGCATCATTGGCAATGTATTTTTTGGTGTGAAGAGTTTCTGTTTCTGGAGAAAAATCCTTAGTTAAATTTTATAAATTTGTCACATTCATAAAAATATTTAATAAACTGTGATTTTCAAACTTTGAGCTTTACTCTTTTTTGATAATTCAAAAAAAGAATTTTTCCTTGCTGGCCATTAGTTTTCATCTTGAATGCAATGTGATTGTCAAGCCTAAAATATTTAGTTTTCAGTTTTTAAAAACGAGTTAATTTTTTAACAATTTACGGTTTCAAATAAAGTTTCCAAAAGCTAGAATAATTTGAACTGAAAGAAAAAGTTCTTTGTTAAATATTAAGTATTTAAAAAATCAATATAGATGTAAAGATTAATTTTTATATTGTAAAATTGAGAACAAAAATTCAATCAAATAAAGATTTGATTTGCAAGAAATCAATTAAAAATTAAAAGAAAAAATTAAATTAGAAAAATGCACCAGATTTTTAATAATGTAAAAACAAATTTCAAACCTCTCAATAGAACTTGTTGATGTAGAATTCTGTTTAGAAGGGACATCTTTATCCGTCAGGTTGGAGTTTGGATCCTTTAAACGGTTTGTAGGTTCTTTTTTGTTTAAAGGTTCAAGAGGTGGTAGAGAAGTGGTTGGCCAGGGAAATGAATGTGATCTCGGAAGAGGATCCAAGCGGGGTAAATTCTTTTGATGAACTGGAATGGGTTTTTGGTCTGGTTGACTTTCTGACATTGGGTAAAAGTGGCTAGTTGGGTTTGCGTGAGATTCGATTCTGGAAAACTGTTTATGGTAGGTAGGAGGCGGAGTAGTAGTGAGGACGTGAGATGGTCCGGAGCTTGATAAAGGAGCTAGAATGGTATAAGGAGATAAAGTCGATGAAGTCTGGATTGGATGGATTGAAAGGATTGCATGTTGAGATGGTAGAACAGGCTGTGGAGAAGAAGAATGTTTTGAGGAATGTTGAAGTTGACTTGCTTTAACCTGGTAAGAGGCAAGAACATGTTGAGTATAAATGTCTTGATATGAAACGTCAAGTGGAACTGATGATGGATTAGATAACGGTTTCATCAATTCTTCAAATCTTCTCAGCTTTAATCTAGGCTCAGAGGTAGTTCCCTGATATGGTAAGGCTTATATTTGAAAAGCATAAAGTTTTAAAATACTGAAATGAAAAATGCTCATACCTCATGCCCTCTCCCTGGAAAATTTACTTCAAGTCTCCTGGATTTCTCACATTCTGCAGTTAAGAGTTTTGATTAGATTCACTTTTTAGCTTTAAAGAGTTAATCTTAATCCATACTAAGGAAACGGCATCCTATTGAGAATCGTCAACATTACGATGAAAGATTTATCCTTTGAATAAGTATGTTAAAGGACATTAAAATTATAGTCTCTTTTCCATCTGGAATGAATACATTTACAGTTAGAAATTTATGTCATTTGCAGAAATTGATAAAAAGTCACTTTTGCGAATCGTGTTCAACACACTGCAACAATATGAAACAACGTTGAATGATAAAAGAATGAAATACATTTTTGAACAAAATTGGGTATCATTATTTATAATATCTAATAAATTTTTTTTATCTTTTTGGAGAAAACTATATCCCTAATTTTTAATTCGTAATAAAGAAAAGGTATTTTATCTTTAAACATTTTAACAAAGTGCAATTTCCCCTTCAGTACTAGTAAAATACTTTTTTTGACTGAGATAGATGTTAAAAATAATTTAAACTTATTTTAAAAAAATTTTCCCAATTTTTTTCCCTAATATTTAACAATATTTAATTTGTTTCTTAATACCTGCATAGAGAAAATTCTCTTTTCTTTTCATATTTTCTTTGTTCAGATATTGATCCACAACAATCCTCGTAGATTCAAAAACAGCCATCAGTAACTCTGAAGAAGAAATGTAAGTATTTTTTCCAAGTGACCTTTTTCTGAATAAAAATTTCCAAGTGGTGCCTTCAAAAATAAACATTGCCTATACTATACAGAATTTTTAAGCCCTCCCGCTCTACGCAATACCCCAGCAGGGCCGGGTAGGGTGCCCCTGGCAATACCCCAGCAGGGCTGGGTAGGGTGCCCCTGAACAATACCCCAGCAGGGCCAGGTAGGGTGCCCCTGAACAATACCCCAGCAGGGCCGGGTAGGGTGCCCCTGAACAATACCCCAGCAGGGCCGGGTAGGGTGCCCCTGAACAATACCCCAGCAGGGCCGGGTAGGGTGCCCCTGAACAATACCCCAGCAGGGCTGGGTAGGGTGCCCCTGAACAATACCCCAGCAGGGCCGGGTAGGGTGCCCCTGGAAAATATTCCCTGATGTATGCCACATTTTTTAGGGTAAAACTAGCTCAACTCTGTCAAATTTCAAGGGATTTTAAAAATTTTAAAAATTTTAAAAATACCATTTTGGAATTCCTTTAACTTGGTTAAAACAATATTTAACAATTTTTTTTATGGTAAAATATTTAGAAAAAGGTGAAAAATCGCTTCTTTTTTACACCTTTTGTCAGCTCCATCTTGGAGTGGTTAACGTACATTTTTTTCTTTTTAACAATTCAAAAACAAAACGCCAATATCTTTAAAGAATATTGAGTTATTCATGTTTCGGTAAATTATATAAGCCTTTATAACTTCTACGGGCCTAACAGCAATGTCACTCAAAAACCGGGATTTTAAGCGTTGCTGAACTTGTTAATTAAAATGTCCAAAGCTCAGCCGTCTGAAAAGATATTCAACATTTGTCTTTCACTGTGCAATCTTAATATAAATGGGCATCTTTTTATGAAAAACAATTTTTTTTATACTTTTTGTTGGACAATTAATATCATCAAACCGGGTTTGATCTAATTTTTCTCCGAGAATAACAATTTCCGAAGAGACTCTCATCCTAGTTGTTTATTATATCTAAATAGTAGGGTTTCTCAAGCAGTGGATTTTACTTGAGCGCATTTGCGATCTTGTTAATTCCGCGTAATTTCGTGCAATTTCACATAATTCCGACAACACGTTGCAGGGGCGTTCTGGGGATAAAAGGGATAAAATAGATTGCAGATGATGAAACAAAAAGTCGCCACTGACTAGGACTCCAAATAATCAGTTGTCGGTTTTACGCTGTAACAGGTGTTTATGATAAAATAAAATATATTATTGTATACACTCTTAACAGAAACCCTAACCTTGTGATCAACTTGTAGTAAATGCCTTACTCCGATATTGTTTATTAAGTCAGTATATTGATCTGGATACCAGCTCCGTATCCGTCAGTATCTATTACTCGGGATACAACCTCTGTAGAACTCCGTAGTCTATAAAAACAATTCAATCTGTAACACCTAGGTACAAACTGTTCTGGAACTATAATGTTCCATCAATGTACTCAGTCCGTATCAATCCATGGATATGACATGATTACTTAGCTATAGAAGACCTAATCTCAGGGATAAACTCATCCGAGCCAGAATTCCAGATCCTCCTAGAATGAGGCCAAAGAGGCTAATACCTGGTAAGAAACCTTGTGGTTTAAGTTGCCCAACTTGTCCCTACATAGTGCCTGGAACAGTGACACAATCCTCTAATACCAGTAAGAAGATTGAGATTAATGGAACTTTCAACTGTAAGACCAGAAATGTAGTTTACTGTATTACATGCGAGCAGTGTAAACTACAATATATAGGACAGACAACAGATCTTTAGATGAAAGAGTGAGAGAACATATTGGTTACATTAGAAATCTCCTTACAAACCAGCCTACAGGAGAACATTTTAACCTTCCTGGACATGAACTCTACCATCTAAAAGTTAGCATTCTAGAGAAGGTTTGGGACCACGGAAGAAGTTTACTTGAAGTACGAGAATCTAAATACATCAGAGATTTTATGACTGAACTCAGAGGAATGACTAGAATAGAATAGTTTTTATTTAATTGTAAACTGTTATTCAGTATCTCTTTAAAAAAAAGAGTATTTTTATGTTCAATTCTTTGAAAAGTGTAAATACCCCTCCTTAAACAAGCCCCCCCCATCTCCCCCCCCATTTATGTAAAAGTTTGTTAATTAGATCGACTCCCACCAGCACTTTATACACATACATCTAAACAATTTGTTTTTGATCTTCCTGACAGAAACAATCTCAAGGAATAATAATTGCCTTGAGACATTTTTTAAAAAGTGAATATTTGCAAATTATCTTTTTTTCCATCTCATGATCTGAATTCGTTTCCCTTTTATCCATTTGACAGCCAAATTTTTTAAAAATCTTTTTTGTTTGTTAATTTTCTTGTGGTTTTTAACAATTTTTCTTTTTATCGATTTTGATGGTTATTATATCGTTAGAACTGACAAGGGTCAACCCAGACCGAAATATATTTTCAATAAATGTGGAACTTACATCTACTTTTTTACTCTACAGAGGTTTGGTCCATAACCCTCACCGAATTTTAAAACTATTGTATTCTGCAGAATGTATCACTTAGGTACAAACTGTTCATGAACTCTCTCGTCCCTTAAATGTAATACCTTAGTATGTACAAATCCAGATACAATACTCTCTGTATCTTCCTAGTCTATATCTATTTATCCAGATACAACTCAGGAACGTCCGTCTTGCTTGCTACACAAAGTAATGGATTACTCTAATTTCGTAATCAAGTAGAGTTTTATTCCAACTAATGTATATTTTGAGTTACAGAGAATGTACAACGTAATATATCTAGGTGTGTTCAGGTTTATAAATATGGTTAACATATTGGTTAACACAGATTTCTTCGCATTCCCTGGATAAATATTCATGAACTGCGCACCTGTTTTGGCAGTTAAAGATAAAACTAAGAACAGGGTGCAATTTATATTCAGGAAAAGATTTTTTTGAATTAGTAAGATAGTTTTTATGATGTTAATAAACATAGACTACATTTTTGTTTATGTTTGAATTGAATTAGAACATTGTCAAGCTTGCTTTTCTCGATTTTGCACATTTGCAAAAGCTAATATGTATGATATAAATCTAAGAACAACAACTGAAGAGAGACTTTAAACCATTCATCATCATTAATAGACAACATATCTTCACAATTTCTTGCATATAAATGCGTGATTCCAATGAAAATATTTATGATATGTTTTACCTTTATCAAATATCAAATACATTCACTGTTCACAATTTTGAGTTGTCTATATATATATATACTCTAACAATATCTACTCAGACACAGCAATGCAGGATGACTGTGTGCGTACTTTGAAGGATTTAGAATTCTAACAGGTATACTCCAGCTAATACACGAAATAACTAGTTTCAAAATGGGAATTCACAATAATTTAGGATGGTACACACCGTACTCTTAAATTTCCATCAGTTTCTAACATTTCACAGTTTAAAAACAAATATTACAAATGTGAAAATGGAAACAGAAATTTAAATTTCCCCTTAATTTTAAAATGATTCACGGAAGAAATTCTGTATATAAGGAATCACACTTGTACTTTAAACAGTGAGCAGCTGTATTTTGAGGTCAAATAGCAAAACATGGATATTAACCTAGGAACTTTGTTTCCTAACACTAAAAAAACAATTTTTTTTGATTTTTGTGTAATTTCTTCAACCTTGACCACAATTTTTTGCATTGTTAATAGGAAATCAATTGTTTATCTAGGTGTGGGACAGTGGGGCTTTAAAAAGTAAGCCGGAAGAAAGCCCCCCCCCTGGAAAGTGAAAAACTTTGATTTCCAAGAAGGGGGGGGGGGTTAGAGACTTGAACCCCTGCCCCTGACATTTCAAAGTCAATTCCTCTAAACAATTTTCTGCATACACCTCAAGAAGGGATATGGTACATAGAAAATAACGTTTGGTGTAAATGTGGTCTAAAATAAATGAATTTCTATAAATGCACACATATTATGTATAGAGTCATGTTCCTACATATGTGTACGTCACTGAGTGCAGTTACCGTTTACGCCGTGGAAGAGTCGCAGGAGCGAATTAAAACAGTCCAATGACACAAATATAGGTTGTATTTCGTGTAAAAAAATAAGCTATGTCACTCAACTTTGATGAATTGGTTTGATTGTTTTTAACATGCAGATACATGAAGTCGTCTTCTATGTTGTCCATTTGTATAAATATTTAGATTTAGTTTTAAAGTTATTTTGAAATGTTTTCTTTGCTTTGTCATCAAACCATAAAATGTAATATTTTTATGTAATCTTCCTAGGAATTGTATTTATTAATTTGGTTCTGACATATTCATAGCCGGTTCTGGGGGCATCACCCTCCTCAGAACCCAAAACTTCAGACAGGGTATCGTTATTAAAACCAGATTTAAAACCGGGTTTAATGAATGGGACTAGGAATTTTTCTGATTATGAATATTTTTGTTATGAAATATTATTTGATTCAGTTTGTTTATATTCTCCGTTTTTTTCGAATCTCTTAAAACAAAATGTTAGGACCCCAAAAAGGAAACTCGGGAGTTTCGTTCAACGATACTCTTTTAAATTACATGCTCAGTCGATCCCACAGACTCTCTTATCTCTGGTCGATCCCATTTGACCGTACAAACTATTTTAACTCGAAATATTCAGAATAATACATGGAAAAGTCCTGAAGGCGATAATATTTGAAAAGTAATTACCATTTTAAAAAAAAAATTTCCGGCGTTTCTTTTACAGTGAAACCCTTAATAACGAATACATCGGAAGAATTTATCAAATGTCGTCTTGACAATTTTTCAATGAGTTTTATACTATATTACGTAAATTTCAGTATTTGCGAAAATAAATAAAAAGCCATGAATATGCGGGAACAGTTTTAATTAGTTCCATATAATCATTTAACTAAAAAACTAAATATCTGCAACATTTCATTATATCACAAAGTGAAGAATACGACATTTGATGAATTCTTTCGATGTATTCGTTATTAAGGGTTTGACTTTATGAAAAACATTTTTAACTTTAAAAAAGGAAGTTATTCTTAAGATTCTATTTTTGCTAATCTGCTTTTACAACAAATCTATTACACAAGCTGTCAAACTTTAAGCAAGCTTTTAAAAAATAATATTTTTATCTTTGACATTTTTTTAAATATGCATCAAATTTGATTTAGAATTTTTTTTTTTTACTTTTAAGTATACATACAGGGTCGTACGCCCTCCCCCCTACGCGTGCCCAATGTGCCCCCATACATAAATGGTCTCGTACGTCCCTGTATACATAGATACATTGTAAACACGAATATAAAGCTGTGTTTACTGCTTAACCTTGCCAACTGTAAGCTGGTAATAATGTAAGGGAAGTTAATTGCGGTAGCGTATACTCTGCGTACATATTAAAACCAGTTCTCTCTGGGGGGAATTTGTAAACAAGAATAGATGCATCAGTGCTCGTTTAGTATCCGAGGAGGATAAAAACATTTAATTTTGATAATTTTGAAAATTAACATAATAATTTTCGTATGACCAGAATATTTTATAGATTATTTTTGTGAAAATGGTTTCCATGTCAGGGGTTGGCATCCGTCTTGTGTTTACTTTTCCGCCCAGACAGTAAATGTGTGCACCTCTGAAATAACTTTCCTTGCATTAGTACCTTGACTGTAAGTACTAGTTCACCGGACTGCACGTCTTCTTAATCAGAGAAGTTATTCATTTAAACACTGTTGTATTGACAGAGCTTGTTGAGACTAGAGACTTTGAGTTTATGTTTATGGTTTTATCATAAATGATACTAGAGAGGACGTGAGTCAGACTCTAATGAAAACGCATAAATAACTTCCAGTATATATATTTCTTATAACTTATTACTAGAGGGTTCAGAATAATAGTTTATATCGAGATCACACGTGTAGATATTTCTCAGTACTATGCCCCGTATCCGTTCTATCTCATTCTGTTGAATCTTGTGGAACTTATTTAACGCGGCCAGGCATCGTCTTCCACAATACCTTATTTTATACATGTGTATAATTATAATTGTTGACGGAAAACAGCAACACGCTAGACAAATCAGGATAATAGGCCAGTTAGGATTCTGGTGAGGGATGTTTATTTTCCCCGGACAATTCTTTCCCGATAGGCCGCACAAATACACACAACAGAGTAACCCCGTCTCAGAAATTTGATAACAAAATCTTTATTTCCTAAAAAATAACATAAATTATAGGTCATGGTTACTTGTACAATGTTATAATGAATATTAACAGTGGAAAAAATCTTACGAATTATTTAGAGATGGTCGGGGGTGACTTATTGTTGATCAGTATTGAAATACGTTTTTTTTAACTTCTGAAAAATTGCAGTTGAATATTTAACGAAATTCACTAATGCTTCTTATGAAAATATTTTGCTTAACTTTAATGATTTCACAACAACGAAAATATTTTCAGCTCCGTGGGAGGAGTACAAAGGGAATTGTGGGCTGAAAATTTGGTTTGGCTGTCTCCGAGAGGAGATTCAAGTTGAAGACGACATTTTACAGAGGTCTTAAATTAATGGTTAACAATAATGTGTATACTATATATTACCTTGGAAATTTTAGGCTCCAAACAATCATACAGAACAAGAAACTAACTATCTGATTATATAAAAACTACGGGGACCCCAAACAATTTTTTTTCGGGATATACAGGGTGTCCCGCGAAACATGACAGTTGGTAAATAGTTTGAATGTCTTCTTCCATAATTTGGTAAGTTGTTTAATACCAAAGACAATAATAAAAATATTATATAGGAGTCATATTTTAGTAAAATTAATTTCAAAGTAAAATGTATTTGAGCAAAAGATTTTTCAAACGAAATAAACTGCAAACAGCCTTTAATATCTAAGACAGTGTATGGAAGACAAAATTCAAAGTTATTTATTAACTGCCTTGTTTCGTAGGACACCCTGTATATAAAACTTGTCGTATATACAGGGTGTCCCATATGATTAGATCGTCAATCGGTCTAAATTATGATTTTCAGGACTAAACAGAAAATTTGAGGAGAATGAATCATTTTGGAATATTGAATAAGGCTAATATAAAAATTGTCTTGTGGAAAATACTAGTTTTTTCGAGTATTATGATTTTATTTTGACGTTAAAACTTGGAGATAATCTAATATGATATGGGACGGTTTGTATTATTAAAGGAATTTAAATTTGCTATTTTGTAAATTATTTACATCTATTTTGATTTTGAGTCATGTCGATGAAATAATGCTATCAATGCACTCAACAACAATTAAAATCATGCTTATTATATGTCTGAAATAGAAAGCTGCTATTAGAATTAAAACAGGTGCATAAAACTTCAACTGTACAAGTATACAGTATATAATTGGTTTTGAATGTTTCGACAGCTGTATTGAAAACACTTGTCAAATCAATTGATTAGAGATACCTAAATAGTTGAAACATTGACTAAGTGGAATCCTTTCTTTTTAATTTGAACTGGTGCACAAAAGAAGTGGTGTTTAATCATGTCTTCTTAGCTCAACCTCCTTCCACTATTCATACAATCTGCAGTCCGAGATATAATCTATATAATTGGATACTGTATTTGGTTAATCTGAGAAAGTAGACTCACGGACGCGTAAGACTAGAATCTTACTTAATACGGAATAAAATAAAAGCTATTTTTTTATTAATTTGGACAATTATGATGCTTTCACATGCAATTTTTGATGCTTTTTGTAACCTAACATAACCCAAGCTGCGAAAATCTCTAAAATATCATTAAGCTGTAGGAAAGCATCAGAAATGTTCCTTTTTTTAAATACAAAAGCATCAAAACTGTCACTTTACTGATGTTCTATCAATAATAAGGGATTATAATTTCAATTTGTGCTTTATTTGACCATGGACTTATTTACGTCTTAAGGATAGAGCAAGGTTTGTCAATGACTGGTCAGATCACAACATTAGTCAAGAGCTAACGGTTGTGTATAATCTCTAGAACCCCTGACCTCATCCTGAATCAAGAAATAGAAGATGCAGTTCCTACTGTTAAACAATCCTATGTAATCTTTCATAATATTCATTCACCGAAACTTTATTTTGAACTGACGGTTTTCTATATTTTCCAGGCCCAAGTGGTCATCCTGGGACAAGATATTGAAGATGTCGTTCCTACTGATAAACAATCCCAGGTAAAGGTGTATAATAATCATATTAATCATAATAATCATATTACCATTGAGAAACCAGACCCAGGCCTAGGCCAAAACGGGTTAGGAGTGCACCATATCACCTGGCGGGCTTCAGTAGTGATCTATATTGATTCTGTTAAATATCGTATACAGTGATAACCATAAAACAATGAAATATAAAGATAACATTTAGCAATAATTAACTGCATTTGATAGTTTTACTTGACACTTATAAGATCACTTATTTAGTGAAAAGGGTCTTTACATTTAACATTTGACATTTGACTTTTTAAAGTTATAACTTAATTCTTAAAGGCGTCTTCTTATTCTGGTTATTCCTGTACTTTGCGCTAGTCTCATGTTCTACTTCGGAGATAAAGATCCAGGCAAAATAAACAAAATTTCCCAATCTCTTGAGTTAATTTTAGAGAGTTGATAATATGAACTTTATCTCTGAGATATTTGAATTTGGCGCCTTGCAAATTTAACCAACCGCTAGGGGATCAGAAGGCACTAGTATCGGCTCTGGCCGCCATTTTCAATAGCTAGTTGCCGGCAAAAAGAGCACAGATTTACTCAGGAAAAATTTTCGGCCACCACCCTCCTCCCCTTTGCATGGATCTCTTTCAGAAGAGGGGAAACTACCCTCTCTTCACTTTGGGTCCTCCAGGTAGCTTCACCCAGGGCCGGTGAACAGGGTTCACTGGCCCCGGGACAGTGGCCCGGGGGACCAGGTTGACCGGCTGGTAACAACAGGATGGTCAGCAGGGTAGAGATTATTGCTTAGCATACAGCTTAGAGCCGGTCAGCAGGGTTGACCAACCCACCCAAGCTTCCGTTTGCAGTGCTGGCAGGTCAACTAGGTCGACCACCTACTAGCTCAGCTAGACCAGTTCAGGTCAGCTAGGTAGAGGCAGGCTGGTCCACCGGAAGGAGCAGGATTACAGCTCCTTAAGAGTACATGGGAGGACCATACAGGTCTTGGTAGAGGAGAAATCTCCCTTATTCTTTAGCCAAAACAAAGGACAGGTTGGGAGTTCAGGTGAAGAAGATGTGAACAGAGACCTGACAGAATGACTCAGAGATAAGGCAAATACTTGTCGACAAATATAGGGAAAATCAGAAAATATCCTACTTAAAAATATGGATGAAGTTTTATGCATCCCGATTCATATGCAACTCTATCAGTGAAATGGTTTTCAGCAAAAATCAAAATTATTTAGCGACTCTTAAATGCAGATTTTAAAAGTTCAAAATGTTTGATATCATAGGTAACATCAAATAAGGTTTGCCAACCTCCGCTAAAGATCTAAAGAACTGGAGCGAGCATTTTAAATTCTGAAATTATGGAATGGAATTAAAATGAAATCAATCGTACCTTAAACAATATGC
The DNA here is from genome assembly GCF_000591075.1 of Eurytemora carolleeae. Classification (NCBI taxonomy): domain Eukaryota; kingdom Metazoa; phylum Arthropoda; class Copepoda; order Calanoida; family Temoridae; genus Eurytemora; species Eurytemora carolleeae. Next base: position 317,326 of record NW_019396040.1, read on the forward strand.
AATAATAACAATAGATTCCTAGAATAGCTTTCTAGAATTGCTTTACAGAAATGAAGAAAATACTATGGAAATCTGGAGAGCTACTGGATTCGATCGACACGCCCACTGTAGTTGACAAACACCTCATGCCCAACTTGATGTCCACAATGACTTGAAAATTAACTTTTAGAATTTTTTTTTGGTACAATCAAAAACATCTTTGTCTTTTGTCTGAAACTGTGCATTTTATCCATTAACAAACCTTCAGATAAAGGAACTTCTTCTCTGGTCCAGAAACATACTTGCTGTTCCACTCGGTACAGCTATGATTTACAAACTGGAGGGGTCCAGCCAAATTGCACTCCTTTTTTTTCCCCAATAAAAATCGTTTTTGTAATGACAACCCGAGTTAACATTCAGCCCTTGTGACTCACCTGCTTGTTATTAGGGATGGGGACCAGTTCTCTTTAAACCATTAGGAAAGTTGTCCCAGCTGGTATGTCTGTGGTTGCATAGACTCCAAACCCTTTTTTTGGTTTCGGCCCAATCCTCCACATACTGGTCAACCTGGTTCAGTTTTAGACCCTGGCCTTGCCACCCTCAAGAATCGCCTGAAGACCTGTGACTATCTAAGAAAAATCCAAAATATTTTTTATTTTGGACCATTTTTCAGATGCCGCCGGAAAAAACGTGATTTTTTGGCCATTTTCGAACTTTATTGATTTTATTTCTTACAACTTTTATAAAATCCAAAATTTTTGTCTGAGAATAAATAATGTTTTATATCATTTTGGAAATCCCAGATATTGGTCTAAAAGATAAAACCAATTGATACTGAATATTTTAAAAATTCATAGTTTTATAAGCAGTTTTAGCCCCAAAATCATCGATTTTATTGATGCGCACTTGCACTTCACTCACATACCCTTAGAACTGAACAAACAAACAAAATAATTTTTTATGTTCTATATTTTATACTTATTCTAAAATGTCATTACTTTTTGAAATACCTTCAAAAATGGTCAATCAATGAACAGTTCAAAAACTCCGTTTTTTGAGTTTTTTTGAAAATTGTAACTCTTTTATAATTTTCTGACGTATTTGGACATTTTGAACTTGTTCTACTTATTTTATAATTGTATAACAAATGAGATGTTTCATGTTATCACCTGAGTTTAAATACTGGTCCACAAATAGCACAGGGATTGGTCATTTGCTCCTTTCAATCTATATTCTTTAGATTACTTTTCGTAATATTTTCAAGTGAGAAGTGGGGTTTCATGTAAAAGGAGAATTCAAGCTATCAGATCTTCTCCAGGCTGTTAAAACTAAGTTGTTATATATAATTCATTTTTTTCAAAAGAAGAATCGGAGCAATCGGATCTTCTTCCGGCTGTTAAACATAAGTTGTTATATAATTGTAAAATCAAAATCTGGGGGAGTTACAAGGTCACAAATTCGTACCAGTAAAATCAAAACTGGCGGAGCTAAGAGATTGCAAAGTCGTATCAGTAAAATCAAAACTAGGAGCTATGAAGTCACAAAGTTGTACCAGTCAAATTAAAAGTCGTACCAGAGAGGTCAGAAAGTCATACCATTAAGATCTTAACTGGCGGAGCTAAGAGGTTGCAAAGTCGTATCAGTAAAATAAAAACTAGAGGAGCTACGAGGTCACAAAGTCGTACCAGTAAAATTGAAACTGGAGGCGGTACGAGGTCACAAAGTCCTACCTGTAAAATCAAAACTAGAGGAGCTACGAAGTCAAAAAGTCATACCAGTAAAATGAAAACTGCAGGAGCTACAAGGTCAAAAAGTCGTACAAGCAAAATCAAGACTCGGGGAAACAGGAGGTCACAAAGTCATACCAGTAAAATCAAAATGGGAGGAGCTACGATGTCACAAAGTCGTACAAGTAAAACCAAAATGGGAGGCGCTACAAGGTCAAAAAGTCGTACAAGCAAAATCAAGACTCGGGGAAACAGGAGGTCACAAAGTCATACCAGTAAAATCAAAATGGGAGGAGCTACGTGGTCACAAATTTCGAAAAGTAAAATCAAGAGTTAGGAGGTCACAAAGTCATACCAATAAAATCAAAACTTGGAGCTACGAGGTTACAAAGTCATACCAATAAAATCAAAACTTGGAGCTACGAGGTTACAAAGTCGTAACAGTAAAATCAAATCTGGAGGAGCTTAAAGGTCACAAAGTCGTACCAGTATATTCAAAACTAGAGGAGCTACGAGGTCACAAAGTCGTACCAGTAAAATCAAAACTGGAGGAGCTTCAAGGTCACAAAGTTGTACCAGTAAATTCAAAACTAGAGGAACTAGGAGGTTACAAAGTCGTACTAGTTATATCAAAACTAGGAGTTATGAGGTCACAAAATCGTACCAGTGAAATGAAAACTTGGAGCTACAAGGTCACACAGTCGTACCAATAAAATCAAAACTGGAAGAGCTATGAGGTCACAAAGTCATACCAGTAAAATCAAAACTGGAGGAGCTACGAGGTCACAAAGTCATACCAGTAAAATAAAAACTGGAAGAGCTATGAGGTCACAAAGTCATACCAGTAAAATCAAAACTGGAGTAGCTACGAAGTCAAAAAGTCGTACAAGTAAAATCAAAACTGCAGGAGCTACAAGATCACACAGTCGTACCAATAAAATCAAAACTGGAAGAGCTATGAGGTCACAAAGTATTACCAGTAAAATCAAAACTGGAGTAGCTACGAAGTCAAAAAGTCGTACCAGTAAAATCAAAACTGCAGGAGCTACAAGGTCAAAAAGTCGTACAAGCAAAATCAAGACTCGGGGAAACAGGAGGTCACAAAGTCATACCAGTAAAATCAAAATGGGAGGAGCTACGATGTCACAAAGTCGTACAAGTAAAACCAAAATGGGAGGCGCTACGAGGTCACAAAGTCATACCAGTAAAACCAAAATGCGAGGCGCTACGAGGTCACAAAGTCGTACCAGTGAAATCAAAATGGGAGAAGCTACGAGGTCACAACGTCGTACCTGTAAAACCAAAATGGGAGAAGCTACGGGGTTACAAAGTCGTACCAGTAAAAACAAAATGGGAGAAGCTACGAGGTCACAAAGTCGTACTAGTAAAATCAAAACTAGGAGCTATGAGGTAATAAAATCATACCAGTAAAATCAAACTGGAGGAGCTGGATTCTTTATCCCGGACCCATTGAGGAAGGATACCCCTGGCCCAGAGTAAATTCAGCCTTGTTTTAGCATTTAATCCAGAGAAAATTCAGGTTTGTTCTAGTATTCGATTCAGAGTAAATTTATCGTTGTTCTAGCATTCGATCCAGAGCAAATTCATCCTTGCTCTAGCATTCGAGTAAATTCATCCTTGTTCTAGCATTCGATCCAGAGTAAATTCATCCTTGCTCCTAGCATTTAAACCAGAGAAAAGTTATCCTTGCTCCTAGCATTTAAACCAGAGAAAAGTTATCCTTGCTCCCAGCATTTAAACCAGAGTAAATTCATCCTTGCCCATCCAGACCAGATTAAATTTATCTTTTCTCCGAGCATTCAACCAGGGGTAACCTCATCCTTGCTCCCTGCAATTAACATTGAGTAAAAATTCATCCTTGCTCCCACCTTTCAACCTGGAGTTAAAATCCATGATTTCTCTTAGCATTAAACTCAAAGTATTTACATCTTTACTCCCATCATTCAACCTGGAGTAAAAATTTATCCTTGCTCTCAGCATTCTACCTAGAGTAAATTCATCTATGCTCCTAAAATTCAATCCCGGTTAAATTCATCCTTACTACGAGCGGTCAACATCCTTGCTCTTAGCATTAAACCCAGAGTATAGTGATCCTTGCTTTCAGCATATAACCCGGAGTAAACTCATCCTTGCTCCAACCACTCACCCGGAGTAAACTATTCCTTGCTTCTAGCATTTAACCCGGAGTAAATTCATTCTTGCTCACGGCATTTATCCCAGAGTAAATACCTATTCTTGCTACAAGCATTCACCCCAGAGGGAAATTATTCTTGCTCCTAACATTCACCTCAGAGTAAGTTCAATCTTTTCCCCAGCATTTTAATATGGAGTAAACTAACTCTTGCTCCCAGTTTTCAATCTTAAATCTTTTAATCTTTCCATATGAATTCAAATTTCACTACAATAGTTTTTGTAACGTCAACGATACTGTTAAATTTTGTGAATCCAAGAATTTTTAGGCTGGCTAGTGAGGTGGGTGCAGAGGGAAGGGTATAGCGCGTATTCTATATATGAATAGGATGAGGTGTATAAGATCAAAATCCTTGAACTTTATAATAACACAATAATCAAGAGTTTACGCATTTGCCGTTGATACACCATTGTACATATGTTTGTCTTTAAAAAATGCTATGTGACATCATAACATAATCTAATCATAGATTAGTGTTGTGCCTGTCCAAGAGTTTACTCAGATATGCATTGGACATTTATGCAGTTAATTGAATAAATTCCCCAACAACTCTGTTTTTAATTCAAATCATAAATCTTTTTGTAATTTCATTCTATGGTATATACACATTTTAATGTGTTGATGTATGCATGAGTGTGTAGGAAGGGGTGTTTGTAATGGATTGAAGTAAAAACTTAATAAATAATCAGAACAAGTCTGCCTAGCCAACCTATATACTAGACAGCAAAGACTTTGCTATACAGGATAAACCATATGGACATTAGACATAAGTTACAACTTTAATATATTGACTGATTATCTTAAATGCTGTGTAGTTTGAAAATTAGATTCACCGGTTAAATCGGATTTAAAATTTGATGGTTTGCAGTTTCTTTCACAAGAAGTCCTATAAACACTGAGATCTGACAATTCTGAAACTAGACCATTCTTGGACAACCTTGACACTAAAGTTTCGCAACGCTTTGGCCCTCAGCTTTACCTCACCAACACTCTCATTCTTTTTTTGTAGTTCTAGACATATTCATTTGAAATATGCAACGCGTTTTTTTAGCTCAAGTTTTATAAGAGTAATATGGCAAAAGTCTGCTCGAGTTTTGAGTGAAAGCGTGCACATCTTGGTTTGCAGTGTAAATTAGAGTTTCTTTCAAAAAAAAACTATTTGAATTTATGAAACAAATTTTGAAAGTGAGGTTCTTCGCAGACACCTTTAGGATTAGGCAAATAGAGTTCTACAGTTCATTTTGCTTAATGTCGTGACTGCTGTACATGAATTGGCATGATGATTCAATGATAAAACTATTTATAGATGTATGATGGAAAAATACATCATTAAAGAATAAGAGCTTACTTAACTACCGTCTACTGTTTGCTATTAAACAAACCAGCTCGAAAAGTCTAGAATTTATCAAAAACTTGGATTTTTCGAAATTTATGCTTAAAATGTCCAATATCCATTGATGCGGATCTATAATTTACTATTTTTGAAGATTTTATTTAATACAATATTTGGACACCATGCTTACCTTATCTCAAAATTGTTTAAGTTTTGCTTAAAAGGAGTTGAGTTTTTGCCACAAACTCTGATTTTCTAATCTCTATATCTTTGTAACCCAATGTCGTAGACCTTAGATATTTCAAACTATTAATACTTAAAAATAAAATAAGCTAAGTTTGAAATATCAAAGGTTTGCATCATCAGGTTGCAAAGATATTGGGATCAGAAGATTTGAGTTTGTGGCAAAAACTCAATTCCTTTCAATATTTTTAGAACTTTTCCTTAAATGACTTACAATTTGAAACAGTCTCTAAGAGCATGTTTGTTCAATTTTTCCTTTTTCATTTGTTTGTAAATCTATCATGTCTAGTATAAACCTATGATGCTGTAAATCCATCATGTCTAGTATAAACCTATGATGCTATAAATCCATCATGTCTAGTATACCTGTGATGCTTTAAATCTATCATGTCTAGTATAAACCTGTGATGATGTAAATCCATCATGCCTAGTATAAACCTGTGATGCTGTAAATCTATCATGTCTAGTATAAACCTGTGATGATGTAAATCCATCATGTCTAGTATAAACCTGTGATGCTGTAAATCCATCATGTATAGTATAAACCTATGATGCTGTAAATCTATCATGTCTAGTGTAAACCTATGATGCTGTAAATCCATCATGTCTAGTATAAACCTGTGATGCTGTAAATCCATCATGTCTAGTATAAACCTATGATGCTGTAAATCCATCATGTCTAGTATAAACCTGTGATGCTGTAAATCTATCATGTCTAGTATAAACCTATGATGCTGTAAATCCATCATGTCTAGTATAAACCTGTGATGCTGTGTAAATCTATCATGTCTAGTATAAACCTATGATGCTATAAATCCATCATGTCTAGTATAAACCTGTGATGCTGTAAATCTATCATGTCTAGTATAAACCTATGATGCTGTAAATCCATCATGTCTAGTATAAACCTATGATGCTATAAATCCATCATGTCTAGTATAAACCTATGATGCTATAAATCCATCATGTCTAGTATAAACCTGTGATGCTGTAAATCTTTCATGTCTAGTATAAACCTGTGATGCTGTAAATCCATCATGTCTAGTATAAACCTGTGATGCTGTAAATCCATCATGTCTAGTATAAACCTGTGATGCTGTAAATCTATCATGTCTAGTATAAACCTATGATGCTGTACATCTATCATGTCTAGTATAAACCTATGATGCTGTAAATCTATATCCTGAAATTAACCCTGGAATCGCTACCATACACCCGTCTGTGAAATAAACGCCAGGGGCATCTCTATATCCAGGAAGTTTTGCCTCGAGTTGAATTCAAACCGAGGTGGTTACTTCATTGTAGCTATGTTGAAGACAACCTAGGAAATCATTTTTATTAAAAAAAAAATTGCTAATTTTATAGTAATGAATATAATAAATAAAAATTCACATCACTATTATTTATTTACCTTTAAAAGGCTGTAAAAAACATTTTTTACAAATAAAACAAAAAATGTGGCGTGAAAATAGTCAATTGGTCAAAATCTAATTTGCAGGCTGGGGTTTCAAATAGTGGAAGACGTGGTAATTTTTTAGGGATGGATGTGCTGTGTTTACTTGAGTAAAACTTATTCCCGCTAGATCATTAAAATTAAGCAATTTTTCCTTAAGCGTTTCAAATTTAAGGATATTTGTTCATTAAAGCGTATTAGCTCTGATATTTTACTATATTATTTGGAATGAGCCGCCAAACGTTAAGAAGAGGAGAGGAACAGAATAAATGTGAGGACTATGTGAACCTCGCATATATAAACTAAGCATTATTCGGAAGATCTCTAGTGTATTTGATAATATGTATGCCGATCATTTCGTTAGGATTGACGTTAGTAACGTGAGAACCAGAGAACTACTAAATACACATTTTAGAAATGTTTAAAAAGTTTTTCTACTCTGAAGATTCAGATATAGATGATACCTGTTATACAATCTACCTACACCCAATATTTGAATTGGAATTATATTGAACAGAGTTGAAAAGGTGCATCACAGGTCAGAGTTTAAAAATAATTTAAGCTTCGAGTTTAAAATTGTATCTAAACTTTCAACCTTGAATTTTACATTAAGCACACATAATATTTCTGTTTACAGAAAACACTTCAGTTTTACCCCAAAAACATTATTTTATTATTTCATGCATCGAGAATGTTTAAAGAAACACTATTTCAAAATAATAATTATCAATGAACAATTATAAAACACCCATCGGCCATCACACGTCCTTTCCATGGGAGTCTGTCAGCACTAAGTTTAGTAATAATTTGGAACCACAATTCGTGAAGAAATTTTTATTTTAGCACTCTAGGTGACTCAATATCTAGGTGACTTAAAAAGCAATTGTTACTTAAAATGTATATCTTAAACTGAAAAGTGTCAATTCATTTTTCACTTTTCAAAATTTAAACATAAATAATGTACACCGACGAGTTGAGAAAGAAGAGTTTAGAATGAAGTTGAGCAATATTTTATAAGAAGCAGTATTTATATTATAGGGACCAAAAAATGTTCACAGCTATGTTTAAATCGAAGAAAAGATCATAAGAAAACTTGAAATATAAAGCATTTTTACATTATTTCTATTAATCCTATAATTAATGGTATGTTGGTTTCTTACACAACAAAAATCTTTTTCAAGATTTTTATCAAGGAAACAAATACAATTTTATTATTATTATAAAGATTTATTCACACACAAAGATATAAATACATATATAAATGGTGTAGTTAAAATTTGTTTAAATAAATTTTTTGAAAATACAGGTTTCCAAAAGAAAAGAGAAAAAAATATGCAAAATTATGCACAAACAGAAAACAATGATTTTTACTCACTACATAACATATTTATCATTTCAGTTATTACGTAATCATCGAATCCTTCAACATATAAATTATTCATTCTTGTACTTAAAAGTTCTTGTAAAACCGGAACTTTCCATTCATGTTCCAATGGGACATCAAAATATTTGTTTCTTAACTAACATTTTACTAAGATTGGAAGGATTTACAGAACAATCATCCATATTGAGTTGTATAAATGTTGAATAAGCTTATGTTAATTATTTATTATTCATTTCTCTAGGTCAATATATGCAGAATACTTGTTGTATACAAGTTTAAGGCAAAGCCTAGAGCAATTCAGTTCCTATATACCTACAGATATCAGATATTTTAAAATCTTCAATTGTTCTGAAAGATAAATCATCCGCCTATATGCATGAAGCTGCATATATATTTTTCTTTAAAGTGTACAAATGCAATGAAATTCAGTCTTTGCCACAAAGCTCAAATGTTTTAAGCCCTACATCTTTGCAACCTGATGGTTTGTTAAACTAGATTATTTGATTTTACAGAATTGATAGTTTAAAATATTAAAAGATATATGGATTAGGAAATGAAATTTGTGACAAAGACTTAATTTATTGAAGTAGTAGTTGAACTACATAAGTTGAACCACTTATTCTGATCTTGAACTGGAGTAAAGATAAAGAAGTAATTTAACATGATCTACGTAATCAAAATACTTCTCGTTATTCATTGCACTTGGTCCCTGGATGAACATATTAATATATAATTGTCCGTCAAAATGTTAACAATTTTATGATTGAAGCTTTTTAATAAAGTATTTACCCAATGTTTCTGAATACAATTTTAGAAATTCTGAAACGTGCATTTTTATATTGAATGTTTGTCAAATATGTTGTAACCAACTATATACGGTTCCACGTTCAATCAAAATGTCAAGCTGAAAACTAGAATCCTGAGGAGACAAAACAGAATATGCGACTTAACTGCTTTTTGTAATAGAACTAGAAATTCGGGTTATATAATTGGAATTTGGAATTGGAAATAGATTTCCACACACTTATATCTCCTGTTTTTTCTAAACATTATAATTTAAGAACATATTAAGAACTATTATGTTTTCCCAACCTCATCTAACGATGTAGTTCATCTACTTTTTATTAACTATTTAACTATTATTTAACTGGTTCATACTTTTAAAAAAAATTTATATAATTTTAATTTATTCTATCAATAATAAATAAATAATATTAGATGTATAGTTTAGAACAGATGAATAAAAAAGGAAAAACTAGGACGCTTTATTTGGATAAAGCAATTTTTAATTCTTTTTTATTGATCTTTAAACAAGGAAAATGAGAAAGTGTTAAATATAGAATCTACGACTAGAAATTACATTACAAAGATTTGAATTTTTAGGTTTCTTGAGAAATGGAACTTTCATCTATCTTCCTCGTGCCGGACCATCCACACAGTTGACACTACAACAGGATTAAATTAATCTTAAACAATTTAATTTAAAGGGGATGGTGGGCACACTTCCCCTCAAATAAGACAAATTTTTCAAAAGGCCCCATGCCTTTATTTTTGAAGTTATATTCTTGATATTTTGCATGAAATTAACTCTATAGGAATGCATTTTCAAAATGTCAAAAATAAAAAATACAACAACAATTTCACCCCACTTTTCGCTGTTTTTTTTAAATATAGGTTTTCCTGATTTTAAGTACAAAATGGGCCTGAATTATGCTAGATAATATCCCTTCTGATTTTTTTTGTTGAATTATTGTTTTTTTGTTTATTTTCTCCTTCTTTTCCTTCCCGTCATTTTCCCTTGAATTGAATTTGAGGTCCGTTCTTTATTTTTGAAGTTTTTCTGTTCTGATGACGGGGCTGGAATATTTTAGTGCTTTTCTATATAAAATATCCTGTCAGTCCAATTAATGAACCTGTTAACCATTTTAGCAACCAAAACAAAACACTAAAATACTAAAACATTCCAACATCGGTAGACTGAAGGGAATTCGATTATGACAATAATACAATGAATTAAGAAAGTATATGCTTTAAGTCCCTGTTTGAAGGGCAAAAATAACATCTCAGACCATAATGGAGTTACATATTAGACACATGTAACAAAGGCAAAAAATTTGAGATTTAAAAAATAGAAAAATCTGCCAAAAATGAAAGTTTAAGATTTTTATGATTTTCAATAACTTATTCCAGACCTAAATAATATTCCAGTTTCCCTGCAAAATCTAAAATGATTATCCTGAAAAATAAAGGTGGTATACCCCTTTTTAAGATTTTTTTCTATTGGAGGAAATCTTTTTTTTCATTTGGAGCAATTTTTACAGCAAAATGATTTTTTTGTCTTGCTTTAATGATTTTCGATGCGCATACGTTTTTAAATAAAAAACCGGAAAAACTTTTTTGCGTATTTTTCTTTTTAGTCCAAAAAGTTAATCACAATTATGATCCGAATCTAAAGTTTGAACAGAAAAAACTTCAAAAATAAAGATAGGACCTCAAATTCAATTTCCATGGGAAAAATGGCGAGAAAGAAAAAAATGAAAAAATAAACAAAAAAATATAATTCATCAAAAAAACCGGAGTACCTAAAATCAGGAAAACCTATATTTTTTCAAAAACCGCGAAAATGAGGGAAGAATGTTGTTGTATTTTTTTATTTTTTTTTTTTTGTGATCCTAGAGTTAATCACTAATCTGACCTTCGTGCAAAATCGCAAGAAAATAGCTTTAAAAATGAAATTTAGTAAAAACCGATTTTGTCGTGTAAATTTGTATTTTTACCATGATGCCAAACAAAACCTTAATAGTTAAACCATATTTACTTGCAGATAGAAATCAAAGGTTTTATTACAATTACACAATTCACAATCTAACATTTAACATTGCTGATATATTGTGGCTTGTGGTAGACGCTATTAAGGTCATTATTATACAAAAAACAAAGTATTTAGTTATGTAAAACAAATTATCTATTTTTAACAATTTTAGAATTTTTCTAAACATCCAATCTACTTTACTTCCCACTCAAATGTACAACTTCTTTAATAAAAGTAGTGAAACGATATTGTGAATTTGAGAACATGCATAAATTATTTAAAATACACAGCAGGTACATTATGTACAACATTTTAGGCAATCTGGATTCTAGACCATCTCGTTCATTCATTTGTTAAAAATATATAGACACGTACGCGGTAACGTAAGGTTTTGTCAATTAATTTAATTAAAATTTTCAATATACCTAAACATTCGCTCCATCTGATTCCTGCCGAGTTCTGGTTCCTCGATAAAATGTTCGAAATCTATTGGTTCCAGATCTATCCCCTTAACAGTATATTTCAATCAATTTCCTTAAACATATAGATACATAAAACAGCCTAAGCTGAGGAGTAGTGAGATTTTGCAAATGAGTTGTTTTTACCGAGATGATGGAACGGAAATAATTATACACAAATCCTGAACTTGGGACCTTGAATTCATGTCAGATACGTTGACGAAAAACCTTGTTTACAGATTTAATAAGAGTTAAGTACAGCTCCATTGCACGACCCTATTTACCACTGAACCCATATCATTAAAGAGACATTTATCTTAATTGATTTAATGATTATTATACGGAGAATTATTTTGTTACGACAAAGAGATGGAATCATATACGTGACTCTGTTATTTAAAAAATGACAAGAAATAAATTCAGGGGAATTAATTTAGATTGTTAATTTTACTTCGTAACCTTCAACTTCATGATAATTTCACACAAGCTTAAAAGTTAAGGAAAAATCTAAACGGAACTGATTTTTTGTCACAAATTCAAATTATATAATCTCTATATCTTTTAAACCTGATGGTCAAAACGATTTGCTTTAACATAATTCATAGTTTGAAATGTCATTCGGTTGTAAAGATATAGTGATTTGAAACCCTTTGTTGTGGAAAGAACTCATTTTCTTTTGAAATCCAGCTGAAAATCGAAATTAATTTTTTTTCTAAAACAGAAAAATTCAAACTATTCTTTGGTTTGTATGAGAAATATATTCAGTCCTAATGGCATTTAGCTTTATAAGAAACTCCTGATAAGGTTCTGATAAATCATTTAACTAAATTGGATTCATTGAGAAAAGAATGACCTATTGCATAGGAAAAAATACATCTTTATAAGATTTAGTTATTCTACTGTACTGATGAAATACTCAACGGCGAATTAAATGTACTGCATAGATTAAATGTACTGCATAGATTAAATGTACTGCATAGATTAAATGTACTGCATGGATTAAATGTACTGCTATAGATTTTCGGCAAATTTTTTATTTGTGTTTTTTTCAACATTAGTGTATTCTATACCTCTTCAAAGCCCATATTGGTATTGTTGAGTTCTCGTCTATCTCTATCATCTATGCTGGCGTAGTTCACCTGATATAATTTTAAATGTCAAGTGCAACGTTTCATTTTAACATTTTACCCTCTTTGTTGTATAATGGCTGAAAGCACCAAACAGCAAAGCTATTAAAACAGTTTTTTAGGCAAAATATACATAAACTAATAATTATTTTTTAAATTCATTTTTATTAGGTAACCCACTTCCATTTCAAATACTATCAAAATTTGTAAAGCTACTAAACTTACCACATTTATGGCAAAGCCACTAAAAATATTACAATACTACGGCGAATCAATATCGTTTTGGAGATAAAGCAGTAAATTTACTAAAATAACTTGATATTGTGGAAAAGCTACTACAGTCACCTGATACTGTAGTGAAGCTACTATAGTGACCAGATACTGTGGGTTACTACAGTAATCTGATACTGTAGTTAAGCTACTACAGTAATCAGATACTGTGGTGAAGCTTCTATAGTCACCTAATACTGTGGTGAAGATACTACAGCTACTTGATATTGTAGTGAAGTTAATACAGTTACCCGATACTTGTTCTGAAGCTAATAGAGTTACATGTTCCTGTGGTGAAGCTACTAAAGTTACATGATACCCTGCTGGAGCTACTACAGTAACCAGATACTGTGGTGAAGCTATGCAGTAACCAGATACTGTGGTGAAGCTACTACACTTACCTGATACTGCGGTGAAGCTACTACACTAACCTGATACTGCGGTGAAGCTACTACACTAACCTGATACTGTGGTGAAGCTACTGCACTAACCTGATACTGCAGTGAAGCTACTACACTAACCTGATACTGCGGTGAAGCCACTACACTAACCTGATACTGCGGTGAAGCTAATAAAATAACCTGATACTTCGGTGAAGCTACTACACTAACCTGATACTACGATAAAGCTACTACACTAACCTGATACTGTGGTGAAGCTACTACACTAACCTGATACTGCGGTGAAGCTAATAAAATAACCTGATACTGCGATGAAGCCACTACACTAACCTGATACTGCGGTGAAGCTAATAAAATAACCTGATACTTCGGTGAAGCTACTACACTAACCTGATACTGCAGTGAAGCCACTACACTAACCTGATACTGCGGTGAAGCCACTACACTAACCTGATACTGCAGTGAAGCCACTACACTAACCTGATACTGTGGTAAAGCCACTACACTAACCTGATACTGGGGTGAAGCCACTACAGTTTCTATTGGACGAATGACATGTCTCTCTATCTCAGGAGTTGATGCTTTACTAGAGACCACTGTAGAGTTAGTTCCAGCCTCACTAGATTAAAAAAAGATTTATATTTTGAAACATGTTAGCTGAAAGATTTATAGATTTGTACATGGTCCAATAATGCCATTAATACGTAAAACATTTACATACATCTCTTGCTTTAAAATGTGTAATATGTGTCCGGGGTGTGAATACATGGCATTTAAAAGTTAATTTAAATGAAACATTATTTTGGTCAAGATTAACCTATTGTTCAAATATTTGTGTGAACAATAAATTTAAAGATTCTGTGATTAATTCATTAAACTAGATAATAATTTATGCACCGTGAAGTTTAAGAATATTCATATTTTGATATAAAATATGCTTCATGATTTATACAACCTATACCAGGAAATGAACCAGCAAAAATTCCCACAAACTTATATATTTTAAAGAAGGATGTTTTTATGCTTCTAAGTAATACTTAAAAAAGAATATTTCAGACTAAACTAAATGGGGCTTCAAAAAATGAAGATGATATTCTCAATATCTGATGAATTACCAAAATTGCTATAATTGAAAGAATGTATATTTGTCGATTTTTTTTTCATCTATAAAGCTGAAATATGAGAATGTATATATTTTATTGTGCCAGCTAAAGCACAAAATCGTGAGGCATGCAGTTGATTTGTTGGAACCATTTACTCATTTCACAATTTATCTCTCTACAGTTGTCAGTATAATAACAAATTATAAAAAAATATAATCCGTTTTCAAATACAATAACAAATTATAAAAAAATATAATCCGTTTTCAAATACAATAACAAATTATAAAAAAACTACAGCATACTATCGAGTAGAGGGAGGATAAAAATTCATGTATTTCTTTAAATCACATGTTTTTATTGTTATTTCTCTTTCAACAACTTTTTTTTGGGTTTCAAAAACGTAATTTATTTTCTTATCTTGCCATTTTGCAACAAAACTGAAAATAAAACATCCTTTCAGACTTAACCAACAAAATGTTAGATTTAAAAAAGGAAATTTGTGAAAACTATTAACGATTTTCTACACTTTTTCGATCTTTGATTAAAGATATATATTTCCTCAAAATTCTAAGATTAGTGCAGGGTCCTATTGCTTTCATAAATATTACCTTGCAGGGGATGTTTTCCAGTTTTTCTCAGCATCAGCAATTATCTGGGTGCACTCCAACCTCAGCAGTAGAAACATCGTCACTATAGCCAGCAGTGTAGAGATTGCATCAGTTATAATAAACTAAACAAACACTCATTATTGTTGTGACCTGAAGTTACTTGGTGAATAGAAACTACAATGAATTTCTAGGCATTTTTCGGAAGTAAGTCAGTCATTATGGTGAATAAAAAAACCTTTTTTTCTGAGCCAGGAAAAAATTATAACGAGAGGTAGTTGAACTATGTCTGTTTAGATGATCTACTTCTTCAGTATAGACATAGTTCAATTAAACATACCTAAGTGGTTTAACTTAATTTTGCTATTCATAAAATTATACTTTTGACATGGCCATTGAGCTAGACACGTTAAAAAAATAATTAAATAATTCAAAAATACGCATTGTAAAATATTCATAGCTTAAATACAGAATTTTGGATTAAGTAAAATTTGGTATTTTGCCGAGAATGAGCTCAAATTTTATGTTGGCTTGTACTGAATTTAATTATGAAGATTGATGGTTCGCATATATCATATAATTAATATTCAGATGTTCAAGTACAAAACAGATGTGAGTTTGCTGAAAAGTGCATACAAATATGGTTTTAATAAACACTAAATGATAAATAGCCTACAGACAACCAGTGCCTCAGAGATTCTATAGATACAACCTCATTACTCACAATTCGTAAAATATTATTCATTCCTTGAAATTCAGGATGGTTAGTAGCGAAAAGTCTTCTAGTATTTTAGGTGCTTAAAAGTATGCAACAAATGATTTAGATACCATCTGCATTTTGTATGCTGAATTATAAACATTTATCAAAGAATATTGATATTCATACTTTAATCTGTTAGGCAACATCGACTGTGAATGTTTTATTATTTAAGTATGACTTATCACAATATTATTAACTGTTTTCGTGATTTAAGGATGATTTAAAAACGATTAGGTTTATCTATATTTCAAATATCTAGAGGTTCTTTAAAAAACATTATAAAACTAGGCCTAATCATGAAAAATAGTTAACATTTAATATCCTTTAAAGTGTAAAATTTTATGAATTCATTTTCAAAACCTTTCTCAAACAGAATATTTTAAAGTTGTTCCAAATAGACATAGATCCAAATTGCTCTAAAAAAAACCCGGATCGATTTTAAAGTGTCGCAACTCATTAGTCTTTTAACCTCACTAACTCATGTACTTGACATTAAAAGATTTTAGAACTATTAAAAAATTTGTTCTAGTTTTAGTATTTATTAAGTTATTGGCTTAATCCTCATTGATTTTTTGCGCGAGATCTTGTAACTTTTGGATTTCTGTGTTAGTGTATCACGGATTTCAAATAGCAGATACTCAACACATCTTCCTAAGTAGAGATCAATATTCAATACGAACCAGCACATTGCGTAATCTGAACATATGTCTTCTATCCTCAAGACAGATTCCAACAAATTGCGTCAATTAATATGATTATGAAGCGCGTCCAGTTACTTTAAGATACATAAATTCCCGTCAAATCTGCTGGGAAAAATTAAAAAAGGGCCATTAGTTTGATATATTAGCCACGTATTTACTTGCGTAAATATAGATTATACACACATGCGCTTGGTGCAGGAAATGTGTAACCATAAATACTTCATCTATTACCCAAGTTCATGCTTAGCAATGGGCATCATTGATCAGACAAGATGATGAACTCCCTCAATACAAAATAGGAAAATATTTCTTAAATAAAATGTATAAGAATAGGAAGGCGGAAATGATAAACCTAAATTTGCCCCAAACTATAATCTATGGCCATATACTAGATGCAAATATAATGCAACAGGGTAAAAGATCAAAATAGAATGGAAAAACTTTAATCACAAATATGAAGAGGTAAAGACGAAAAATATGAAAAAAAACGTTTATTCAAAAGTGACCAAATATCTAAACTTTTTAATAAAATGTAAAATAAGTCATGTCAACTGCGGCGAAATAAGAGAGATATTTTCGTTTCAAGGAATTGAGGTATGAAAGAAGAGGAAAGAATATCATATATATATAAGTTTACAAAATCAAAAAGGTAGTTTGTCAATAGCGGAAGAGGAATAAGTGTGAGAATATAAAGAAATGCAAATAATTCCTGGTTCAGTCATCCTTTACTGTGCTTAAGACAGAACCTTGATCAACCAGCATTCTTCTCCTTCTTGTGTATAACATATGATTGATTGATTTATAACAACAGTGTCATGACTTTGATTGATATCTGAGACAAGATATAAAATAAGAATATTGTGTATTGTATAAAGATAGTTATACGTTACGTTATATACATTTAATATTTACATCATTATGAAACATAATGTTGGTTCAATAAAACTTCAGTTTTTGTTTTGCATAATTTTACTTTTCTTCTATTTATATTAAATATATTAATTAAAAAGAAAAGTAGCTAATTCGAAATATTGTGTAATTGTATAAATAAACTTTGAAAAACTGAGACTGCTCTGGTTAATTGCTATATAGATAATATATTATACATATATAGATATCATATAGCATTACAAACAAATACAATGTATTTGTGAGTGTAATGTTATAGGCACGCGCATTAGGGAAATTGAACATATATTTATTAAGAATTGGTTGTTTTTTATGAAAAGCAACAGTAAAATTAAATATCTTCGACGTCTTGGTCCTAGTAATGTATACATGAATCCTTCAAACATCATACATAAATGTTTCAAGAATAAAAAATTAGCGGCTGTCACTAGCTCAGCAACCCTTTTCAGCGGGGTTAAGGTTCAGAATAAAACATTGCAGGATTATTTATTCTTATCATAGGCTTCGGATTTAGAGCTTTGTTTAATATTAGAGCACTAACAGATTTTTGTATTTATTTTATAGATGTTAAAAGATGTTAAATAAGGACACTTTTTTCATTGTTTCTGATGCATTAAATTCACAATTTACTTTTTATAAAATTTAAATGTATTAATATTTATAACAATTTTATTTACATTTTATTGAATAACAAGGATATGTTCATCTACTATCCTATACGAATGTTTAAAAGTTACCGTCCGTTTGAAATCAGATACTGAACTTTTTTAATGTAGGATCACATGAGACAAGGTAGACAGTTCTTTTAAAGAGCCAAGTTCTTATGAAATTTGTCCGGATTTTGAAACACCGACACATTAAACGAATGAACTGAGATATAATTGGAGGTTAGATTGTATAATGTTTACCCTTGATATCAATTTTAGAGATTATTGAACAGATGATTATCTATGAGACATAAGAGGGAAGTCACAGCAGGATATAATTAAGGAAATCGTTAGAGAATACCCCATACAATTGGTGTAATATATATTATAAATCCTTCTATATTAAATCTTGAATTTAACATCAGCGGAATTAAGACTGTCATATTTTTACAAAGAATAATTTTTGGTTATTTTATAAACGCAATTCATTGGTTTGCAGAATTAACTTCAACAAATATATTTTATTTTTAGATAATTCAAAGAGAGTTAATTGTTTAACGTAGTAAATGTTACATTTTTTTAGTTATCTTTTATATGCATATAACAAACTATATATATTTTTATAGCATTACTTTTTTGAGCATGAAAATGGACAACTTTCATATGCACAGACCCTTTTGATAACCAAGCTATCCACATATGTATAAGATAAGTATAGCTTCCAGGGCGCTTTCTGTCCATCTTCTATTTCAACTTTTAATTGATGATGATCTTTTATTAAATTTTTTTTGTGCATTTGAAAATCGAAATTTTTTAAAGACAATTTTTTTTAGTTCCAACCATCCCTAACCCTTTCATGGGATAATGTGAGGTCCCACAAAAAAATGGGACCCAATTGGTTCAGCCGTTTTGACGTTTATGGTTTACAAACAAACACACAGAAAGACAAGCAAAGTATATATAAATGTCCTAGTCATAGGGTATCATGCGTGTTCCCCCATTGTAGTTTTTTTTGTCCTAGCACTCTCATTTTTGACACTATCACCGTGAAATTTTGTGACTTTTAATGAATAGTAATTTAAAGAATTGTTTGTTGAAAAAGTATTTTTTTTATTTGTAGGGTAAGGTAAAGGGCAGAAAAAAAGTCCGGTATGTAAAAAAAATGAAATAGCCAATAACATTTGTGTGACAAAAGCTACAGATCTAAAAACTTTATTTTTAAAAATATTTTTTCCATTTTTTACCCTTTTTTAGTCATTTTTTTCCATCCTCCGTAGCGCTCAAACTATTAAAGTTAACGGTCTAATATTTTTTTCTTTGAGTAGGCCATGAAAAATTGGACTATGAACATGCATTTCAACCTTATACCTATTCTCTAAGGATTTTTTCTAAAGGGGGGGGGGTCGCCTGACGCCCCCCCCAGCCTTTATAGGGATAAGCACTTATGACAAGCTCTTGAATAGGCCAATTCAAATTTGTCAAATAAGCAAAAACATGTATTTATCTGATAATTACATCTTTTGCATTTAGTTTGGACATTTTGCAAAGAACAGCAGTAACTGTAAATTCATTCAAAAGTTTTCATATCATCTCATTGTGAATTGCTGCACAAAAAAAATCAATGCACAACTGCGCTAAAAATGTTGCAAAAACTGATTGAAAATAATCTCAGCAGCTTTTCAAAAACATATAACTTTTTAATGTTGACTCAACAAAAGAACTGTTAGTTGAAGTGCATATTGTGTTGTAAAAAAGCTATGGATCATCAAGATTGAACTATTTTTAGTGGGATTAGAAGCAAATTTAATCTAGGAGATAAAACATGCCTATTTCAGGCCGTAGACCTGGACCTTCAGGCAGTCGTAAAAAAATTAAATTTTCATACTGAGATTTAGAAAAAACATATTTCGAAAAAGTCAAGAAATTTTAGCTTTCTAACCCTTATAGTTTTTAAGCAATATAAAAAAACAGCAAGGAATATGATTAAGATCGCACAAAAATGTAACATAAATACAACATAAAATAAATATCAGCTATTTATAAAAAAAATATATATCAAATACCTCTAGAGGATAGTCGCTTGGTATAAGAAGAATATGTAGCACTGTAGTAGCAGGTAGGTAACCAGCTAGCAGACACGAGGCGTTGGGGAGAACCATCTAGAAATAGAATGCTGAAAACGTCACGTTGATGAAATAACATTTTTGCATCATGTCGGCCGTGTTTGAATATTATTGAGTTCCTGATATACTACATTTATTTTTCTAATCCCCTTAACCTTGATCCTTTTCTTTATGTGTTATATTGTTCATCTCCTTATTTTGTAAATTATCCCGACTCATAAAACTGTTCAGCCCGTGGCTAAATATTTAATTGTTAATTACTAAACTAATTAAAAACTAATTATGAAACCTATTTCTAAATGAGGAATAGAAAATTGCTTTAGCACCGCATCCGTTTAAATTTGATACATTTAATACAAAAGAGTATAGATATTTAATTACAGGTTTATCTATTATCTAATACTGATAGTTTCCAGTTTTAGTTTTATGGAGGTTCAGTGAGATACACTATGAAAAAGATTGGGGAACGTCACCAAACCTTTTTTATTAACTTTTTGTTAAAATTCTAAAATAAACACTAGGAATTTCGAAGCGCTCTTTATCCTAATAGTATGATACAGATGGGACCCATTTAACAGCCGAAAACGACGACTCATAAACTTGAAACAAAATGCATTGTGCAGTGTGTACAGACCCATTTATATTTAAAAGTTGATATTCAAGCTACAAACTATAAGAATTAGAGAAATTATTTGCTTAGTTACAACATCAATTACACATATAAATGCTAAGATAATTAATAGCTGATAAATTAAACAATGAACAACTTAATTTATCCTTTTTAAATATGTTTCTTGTTCTGTTTACACATGTAAACATTCAAACACATATCATACAAATGCAGGAAGTAAGTTTTTTTTCTATTGTTTATAAACCATATTGTATTTTATCATGTATGCATGTTTTGTTAAAACACTGCTCAATGATATGAAGCCTACATTCCCACCTTCCCCCTCCCCCCTCAACCAATCTTACATAAACTCTTTCATTTCTCTCTATTCCGTCTTGGTTTTATCATGGGAATTATGTGTCGTTTTACATACTTCCTCGTACAATTACACAAATTCTAAAATTTGAAATGGGAATCGAATCATAAGATTATATAGATATTGAAGAAAACTGAACTCTTATATTAGATAATTAAAGGAACTTAAGAACTAAATAAACTAAAGGATTTATAGTAACTAGAGGAACTAAAGGAAATAAAGGAACTAAAGGAACTAAAGGAACTTAAAATCTAAATAAACTAAAGGATTTGTAGAAACTAGAGGAACTAAAGGAACTAAAGGAACTAAAGGAACTAAAGGAACTAAAGGAACTAAAGGAACTTACGAACTAAATAAACTAAAGGATTTATAGTAACTAAAGGAACTAAAGGAACTAAAGGAACTGGAGAAACTAGAGGAACTAAAGGAACTGAAGGAACTAAAGGAACTAAAAGAACTAAAGAAACTAAAGGAACTGGAGAAAACTAGAGGAACTAGAGGAACTAAATGAACTGAAGGAACTAAAGGAACTAATTAGGAACTAAAGGAACTAATTAGGAACTGAAGGAACTAAAGGAACTAAAGGAACTAACGTTTATTTAAAATAAAATTAATAAAAGGAAGAAGGGTGCGAAGAACCTATAGACCTCTGTAAACTTTTAGGGATAGGCATTAGCTAGCTTCGTTTTACAACAAATTTTAGCATTTTTAGAGTTTTAAGGTTTTACGATAAAAGTAGAAGCTTCAATCATTTAAAAAAAATATATTTTGTAGAAGTTTGCAAATTTGTTATCCTATGTGAAAACGAACCAAAAACTATCGTTTTAAAAAACCAAAAACTATCGTTTTGCCTTATATTTTCTTCTTTGATAACAGATTTGCATGTTTGATAAAGGCAACTTTCTAAGAATAACGTTTTTAAATGTTGGAACCTTCTCTTACTGTCGTAAAACCTTTTAAAAGTCTAACAAACATTAAAAGTTTCTGTAAAACGAATTCCTATGCAGTACACTTTACAGTACAGTACACTTTATACAGTACATTTTACAGTACAGTACACTTTATACAGTACACTTTGCAGTAAACATTTATTTTAATAATTGTACCTTGGATTCGATGATCGTGAGTACTACAAAGGCTAGAGTCCAAACCCCGTGGAATATCTGAAAATAGGAACAATTGAATAATCTGTTTAAATTCAACATTTTTAAAGCATTTTGAAAACATTTTTTCAAGATTTTGTTCGCTAAATAAAATGTTTTTTTTTCTATCAATATCAGAGACATTTTAGATGATTGCAAAAAACGAAAAAATTTCACTGAAATACATTTATTTTCTGAAATGATAAATAAAATGCGCCAACTTTTAAGTGAATGGTTTCTGTTTATTGTTCTTTTTTGTCATTTTCTCAGTGACTTTTATATTTGTTCAGAAACTCTAATTGTGATGATAGAAAGGAAAGAATGATTTTTACAATGTTCTAGTGTTACAATAAAGAAACAAGAACAATCTTTTAAATCTAAGCACCATGTGGGGCAATATTTAGCAACCTTTTATATGGAATTTAGAAGGGGACAGAGAGGGGTTGACCTAGAGAATAGATAATTCTTGTTGCTTTAAACATTCTACGTATTCATATTTGTATCTTTAATCTTTAACAAAACAATAGGTTTAGGTCCTTGTAATATTGTTTTGTTCCAGCTAATCTATTCTCATTACAAGCACAGTACGAGCCTAGTTAATAATAAATTAGTTACTGTGTTTTTAATATTAATTACATGGGTGAAGGATGCCCTGTAGGAAAACAAAGGGTTGATCTTTACCACCTATGCTACTTTAGAATTTAATCTTAAACTCAGTACATCTTTATTTGCCATTTAAACCATACGCGCATGTGATGAATATTACATTTTGAAATCATCTAAAATTTTTCTTCAATTTGAAATTCTTAAATTTGGCACCCATAGGAAGGTTAATATTCTTCACAACCAATTTCTCCCGGGTTCTTAACTATGCAAAATATCAACAATTTTTGTTGATTTCTTCAACTTCCCGAATTTCCCCCTACCCACATTATCTCGACCATTTATCTCTCTATCTATATGTCTATCTATTTCTGTGGTCCGGTAGAAAGTGAGAGTTCTCTGAAGCTGGTTTAAAGATTATCTTTCAATCTATCTCAATATGTCCATTCTCTGTCCTAACATATCTATTCAACAATCTATTCATCTGCCCTACCAAAAAACTGGTCTAGAGAAAGTAAAAGTGGCCCTTTAAACTTAAAACAGACACCTTATGCATTTTGCAATTGGACTTCAAGTTATCGTGAAAAATGTCACAAAATACTGCATGGTATATTTCATTATGAATACTGTATTCGTTTAAGTTTTACTATTATACATCGGAAAAAAATTGCGAGAGTTAGTTGATTTTTTCTAACCTAATTCGTAGATTCTGAACATTAAAATATGTGTTAACTCCTAATAAAGGTTCTGAAATCTAAATTATGTACAATCTGTTTAAATTATCAATATTTTTAATTGAAATGTTTCAACTTTCCCTTTCATTGTATCACAACTGCCGTAAAATTTACCAACTCATCGTTCTCTCATCATTAGACGAGTATTCATTCAATTTAGGAAAAATGACGAGAAAGATGTGAATCTTTTTTTATTTTTAAAAAATGTGAACACAATAATCTTCCTCTCATTTGATTTCATTTCTCTAATTTTAGGTTTTTGCCAATTTTGCTTCCAATATATCGTATTTTTCACTAAATCCAATTCAAATTTGAGAATTTTCCCCCTTTTGGTGCGAATTTCATTTAATTTCCAAATCCTTACAAGACAAATATTAATTCCTTGAACATCTAAGATTGCCACGATATTAAATAAACGTATTTTAGACCAAGTAAGAACACGTTTAAGACAAATTCAAATGTTAAACGCGAAAAAATACTTGGATAGATGAGTCAATGGTAGTTTATTGAGATTGTTTGCTTATGTATATTATCTCATGAATCTAATTCTTAAAGAAATTTGAAAGTTTTAATAATACAAATACGCTTTAAGTTCTAAAAATTATTAAATGAAGTAATCACGCGGTCCTATTACAAATATTTATCCAAATATAAACATGAATTTAAATTAAATTATCTTCCTAAAACGCGTGCCCGCAGGCCCATAACCAGGGGGGGGGGTGCAAGGGTGCAGGTGCACCCCCCTCTCTTCTGAAAGGGGGTGCAATGACGAATTTGCACCCCCCCCCCAGTCCCATATAAAAGAAATTGTTTCTCATAATTTTCTAAAATCTAGTTACAGTTTGAACAGTTGGTTAAAAGGAAAAAATTCATCCATTTAATTTGGAATATAATAGCCATTTTTGGGAGTTTCAAAACCATTATTTTAAGCGAGGATATTTGTCATTTTTAATCAAAGTAGAAGGGGTTTTTTGAGTACTCAAAAATTCACTAAGAATGTCTCAATGTCTCAATGTCAATAAATAAACTCTTTTAAACAAAATATTAGAAATTTTATTTTTTATTCATCTTCATAATATCATGATGAGGCCGAGGGACAAGAAGCCTTGATTTAAAATAATGAATTTTTTCCTTAAGCTAAAGTACCATTCATTTATTTTTTATGTACATTGTATATGTAAACTGAAAAGTTTCAGACACTAAAATGTAACCCTTAAAAGCTTAAATACACTTGTTAAAAAGGTTAGTCTTTATAGCGTACATTGACAATGTAATAAAGAAAAACTTTTACCACTGTAAAACAAACCAAGCATTGCTTTTAAAAAAAAAACTGAAAAAATTTTTCCCTGCGCCGCGCTACTGTGCACCCCCCTGGAAAAATCCTGGTTACGGGCCTGTATGCCCGAGCACTAGAATCGATAAATCTTTCAAAGAACGTTTTAGATATAAACTATGCAACCTCAACAAAAAAATATGGTTTATAATAGTTTAAAAACCAATATATTAAAGTAAAGCGACAAATCCTAAATGTGCAGTCTATATTATTTACAGCATGGACAGAAAAATGTGTAAAATGTAAAAAGTTTTTTTCTTAAAAATTTCATTTCTCTTCATTTTCTCACGCAGATTTCATGGGAATTATATGACCCCATGAAGCATCCACACACAAATTATTAGTGTATTGTATTCATTTCCAAACCTACCGTTCAGAAAATAATCAAACATGAAAACTTTAAATATTTACGAGTAAGAGTATATTTCCTTATTTTCCCATACAAATATATTTTTCCGGGAACCAGATTTTACGAAAAGCGAGATGTAGCTGAACCACGCAGACGCAGAGAAGTGCTCTTGTGCACCGGTTCAAGCTAAAGAGTTATGGTTGAACCATGATATTCAAGATCCAATTTTATGATTTTCTTCTCAGAATTCTAAAAACCATTTTATGCTACAGGGTGCAAAAACAAACTATTTAATTTCTTGTGTTTGCAAACGATTGAACACTCTGATCTAAATAAGATAATGAGGTAAATACCTATCATAAGGCATAATCATAAATTTTTTTTCCGTTAGGTTTATATCTAATTATATTGTTATTCGAACTTGTATGTTGTTATGATGTTGCTTTGTTGTTTTGTTAGTGTCTAGTATTGTTAAATAAACCATATCTGGTCAGTAATTGTTCCTTTACTTCATTCTCGTTCTCAGCCCTGAGTAAACCGCAAAGCTGTCTACTTGTACAATGTTTGAGATTGCTTGTTTATAGATGCAGGATTTTAAAATTAAAAATCTAATTCGTTATTTATTAATTTTACAAGAATAAAAATAATATGGCACTAAAATAAAAAAAAAACTTTAACAATAGAAGTGCGGCTCAAAGCACCCTGCACAATTTTTCAGGAGACCGTAATCATGAACATTCTGTTATTCAACATCTTGTTGAGGGAAGAACAATACTTATTGTATTGTCTCCTTATACATACTTTGAGGTGGAGAGGTACTAGTGTAAAATATGCAGCTCTATGTATATGAATTTATCTGATGGATATATCACCCAATCTGATTTCAATGTTCTTTAATATTGGCATACTCTACATAATGTAAAAACCTAATATCTTTAATTAACCTAATATCTTTAATTCAACTAATAATATCCCGCCATTTTTATTGTATTGTGTAAATTACAAGAAATAAACAAAAGATAATTTGAAATAGATTAAACTTAATTTAAGTGCATTTTGATCAGTCGAGCAGTTCCGAACCGTTGAATGAAATATTCAATATGCTTTATAAACAATACATTTACTAATTATATATTAATGTTTATTCTATAGCCCCAGACTAGAAATGATTATTATTTTTCTGAAAATTTTTTTAAAAATCTATATCTTTGCAATGTTTAATTTTTTTAAATATATAAAGCTAAACTGTGAATTAAGTTTTTCTCCATTTAATTACAATTTTAAATATCAAAATTTCAAAATTTTATTGAAGCAAAAATAACGTATACATTGATTAATGTGTAAAGCGTCAAAATTTTGTGAATGAACAAAATGAAAAAAAATTTGTTAATGATCTGATATTGTATTCTTCTGTTTTTACCTGCAAAGACAGCAGAGATGTCAGGCTAAAGTACTGATAGGTGAGTGCAAGAAGAACCATTTTGCTAGCGATCAATAATATCATCCAGGACATTAGAAATCTTCTCCAACTGAACTTCGTGTGAAACCATCTTAATAAAAAAACCTTATCAAAGAATGCTTTACATTAATGCACACAACTAACAATAGCACTTTTAAAAATTGAGATAAAAATATGTTGCATTGAAATGTAAATGATCTACAGATCAACAAATGTAACCTTCATCTAAATCAACAAAATATGGAAATGGTGTGTTAGTTTATCTACAGACTGTTTAGAAAAAATCAATATCTTAAAGGGACTGTTAAGGTAAAATGAAATTGGGTATAGGCTTAAGCCTAACATTTTTAGGAGTTTATCGCGATTAAAATTATTCTCGAGGAGTTTTTGTATAACTCTGACAAGTTTTATATCAATTTCTCGAGACTCGACAGGGACATTAAATAGAACTAAAATTCATTGCGATCAATTCCTACAATTTTTAGGCTTCAGATTTTATTTAACCTTAACAGTCCCTTAACCGTTCCTTAACCGTCCCTTACAAATCTTAAAATTATTAAAACACGTTTAACGATTCTTAGCACAAAACACATCATTTATACGGTTAGTATCAAGCAAATATGACAATTTTGTGTTCCTTTTATTATTTTTAGAAAGACACATACACTACTGGTATTGAATATTTCTTATTTGGTTTAATATCTTTAAATTGTGAGAACTTTGTCAATATAGTCATGTTCCCAAAGAGTGTACGACATTTACAAACAAAGCGTAAAATCTGCACTGTAAATATGTCTGAAGTTCAATGGTGCAACATTTTACATCTTTAAAAACTTTTTAAATAGTTTTTAAATAATAAATGAAGAAAACGAATGAATTTTTCTTTCAATAAAAATGAAAATTAAAACATATAATGCAAAAAGTATGAATTTACCTGGCAATGATTTTGGCATGTGAAGAAAAGATTTCTTGAAGTTTTGGCTGAACCTAAAAAAATAAAATTTAAAAATTGGATGTCGCCCGAAACAATGTTGAGATGGTGAACCATTTATATTTTTTCTAGGCTTTTAAATTAGGAAATGAATATGTTGTTTCTTGTTTGAAATTGCTTCGTATAGCGCTTTAGATTAAGTTATCAAGTTTCAAATTGTTGTTGTGCGCGGCACTGAATACGGATGTTGAATATGCCTGATTAAATAATAATCGTTACAAAATCATTACATGAGCTTCTGATGCCAAACAACAATTATTCAAAATATTGGCCCGGCAGTTGTTTGATACCACTATCTTAGACGTATTCATATCAGTACATAAAGCTGCTGTGAGGCAATTTAAATTAAATGTTATAACTATTTGATTAAGTGTCGCTAGCGGAACAATTGATAATGTGAAATATCAGATTATGTAATACGGACAACATTTTCTCTTTGCAGCTGCATGATACTTTAAATATTAGACTGCTGAATTAAGAAAAACTAAAGTTCAATTGTACCGTATTAGGTATATAAAGAGTTCCATGTCAGATTCACAATGGTACCCTTTAAACCTTTGTCTGAGAAAACAGAAGAAATCATTTCTTTTCTATCTAAAATTTTAAAAATGTCAGATTCTTTACAAAAGTCCGCAGTTTAATGAATTTGACGAATTTTATGATAGAAAAACAAAGAAATTCAAGGGTTTAATGGGAAGTGTTTGAATTGGGCAGATAACTCTTGGAAAACTACTTCGACAATCTCTTTAAGGTTTGGATTTATTACCGGCAAACTATGCTTAAGGAAAGGTTTGAGTTAAGGTTGACAGTCCTTTTAAACTTTCGCTTAATAGCTTTATATTTCATTTTATGCATACTTTATTTACCTTCTTTTCAAATCTTTGTTTGATTTCTGGCACTTTAAGACTTGTGAGCTGTGGTGGGGGACCCAACCTATGGGGGGAGGGTTTAGGTCGAGGAGTCATATTTATCAATTTTTTCACGTGTTCACAGTTCAAATCTTTATTATTGACGCATCCCGGCGCGCGTGAATATACACGCGCGTCAAACTCACTGGTTGATTCACTACTACTAGCAGCGTAGTTCGAATGTACGGGCTCACGGTGCTAGCGTGCACGCAATCTTCAAACACATGCTTGCAATAAACCAGGGGTGTAAAATCTTTCTACTAAAATTTGCTCACAATCAAATGGTACTCATCAACCCCAAAAGCCCGTTAATTTTATCAATTATCTTTTTGCTAAATATATTTTACGAAGAATATAATATCGCGAAGGAAGATGTTGATATATACATAAACACGACTTTGAATTTAATTTTAAATATCCTAGTTTACGCATAAATTTTCATTTAACGTATATTAAGTATGCTACATGTTTTTGTATAAAATAGTTTGTATTACAATCTATTTCCAATAGTTTAGAATATTTTAAGTTTTGGCGAATGAATAAATTTTTTAATCAATCTGCAGTGCAGAGTAAATACAACCTTACCACCCCTCTCCCAACCCTTTAATAAATGCAGTTTGAACATACCTATATAAACTACGTTGTACATTGTCTGAGGATCTAACTGCGTTAATCATTGAATACGCGCAAAACTTGTAATAATTAATATTTACGCTTGTGTACCTGTGTGGCATTTAGAGCATGAGTAATAGCTTGCGTGATAGCTACGCTTGTGTCCCTGTGTGGCATTTAGAACCTGAGAAATAGCTTGCGTGATAGCTACGCTTGTGTCCCTGTGTGGCATTTAGAACCTGAGTAATAGCTTGCGTGATAGCTACGCTTGTGTCCGTGTGTGGCATTTAGAACCTGAGTAATAGCTTGTTTGATAGCTACGCTTGTGTTCGTGTGTGGCATTTAGAGTCTGAGTAATAGCTTGTTTGATAGTTACGCTTGTGTTCCTGTGTGGTATTTAGAGCATGAGTAATAGCTTGCGTGATAGCTACGCTTGTGTCACTGTGTGGCTTTTAGAACCTGAGTAATAGCCTGCGTGATAGCTACGCTTGTGTCCCTGTGTGGCATTTAGAACCTGAGTAATAGCTTGTTTGATAGCTACGCTTGTGTTCTTGTGTGGCATTTAGAGTGTGAGTAATAGCTTGTTTGATAGCCCCGCTTGTGTCCCTGTGTGGCATTTAGAACCTGAGTAATAGCTTGTTTGATAGTTACGCTTGTGTCCCTGTGCGGGATTTAGAGCCTGAGTAATAGCTTGTTTGATAGCCCCGCTTGTGTCCCTGTGTGGCAGTTAGAGGCTGAGTAATAGCTTGTTTGAAAGCTACCAATATCGCGTCCAGTGGTATAGTGGCGTTGATAGTTTGCGGTGGATTGTGTCCTGGTTGACTTTGATAGCGGACGGGGTTGGGACGAACTTTTTTTAAAATCTAAATATTTATTTAAATCTGGTAGTTTAACATAAATATTCAGAGGCGCACCTAGAAGGGGGGGGGGGGTGCGCCCTCCCCTTTTACCTGAGAGGGGGGACCCCTGCAGAATGAAAAGAAAGATTGGTGAATATCAGTATCACAGGAGTCAGGAATAATAAAACCAAAAAAGTTATTGTGGAAATTGTATCCTACTATTGTGGAAATTGTATCCTACTATTGTGGAAATTGTATCCTACTATTGTGGAAATTGTATCCTACTATTGCGGAAATTGTATCCTACTATTGTGGAAATTGTATCCGACTATTGTGGAAATTGTATCCTACTATGGTGAGTTTAAAAATAAATTTTTTATCTTTCTGAATTCTCAAGGCTAAAGGCTATTGTAAACATTTAATGTAAAAAAGTTCCGAACTGTATTTTGTTCGTGTTGAGCTATGAGGCCGAGAGGTCTTTTTCTACGCTCAGGAGGTTAAACACTTGGTTAAGATCAATCATGGGAAATACTAGACTATCTAATCTAGCAGGAATTCAAATTCATAGAGACAGAGCATAGTATCTAACAAGAGATAAAATTGTCAAGATCTTTGTAAATATGCATCCGAGAGTCCTAGAATATTCCATTGTTGAAGGACAGATATTGTTGCATTGTTCTTTTAAAGCACATTTTAATTCTCGTTAAAGGAATTAAATTTTTGCAACAAACTCTGATATTTGTTACCCTTTATCTTTGCAACCCAATGTCGTAGATTTCAAACTTTGAATTATTTTGGTTTGAATTATCAAAGGTTTACACCAGTCGGTGAAAAGATTTAGGGATTAGAAAATTTGAGTTTGTGGCAAAAACTCAGTTCCAAATCTAGAGAACATTCTGAGACTGAACTTGGCAAACTGATTATCATATTTGATAAATGTAACCTGTATATCTTCTTTGAAAGAACTTCTTTGAAATCAAAAATGAAATAAGATTATGAATGTTGGTTAGAATAATCAATCACAAAGGAATTGAGTTTTTGCCACATTTGCCAATTTTCTAATCTCTATAAATTCATGTATTCCTTTCACATTTTAAACATAGATTATTTGATCTAACAGAATTCATAGTTTGAAAAATTAAAGGTTTAAGACATTTGGATAAAACACATAGTGATTAGAAATTCAGAGTTTGTGGCAAAAACTCAATTCCTTTAATAACTTCAGGAGAAAACGTAACATTATCTGTCCTTTTTCAATGTAGATAATTAAAATTATATATGTATTTGATGCTTTTTTTTCTTCAGAATATATATACATGATTATTTCATGTAATTATATATCTGTAGCTAAACCAGGGACTTATAAATTTTCTTTGGCGGTCCAGCACACATTAAAAGAATTGATTGACTCATATCGTTAATTTAGCAGTTGTTGAAAGTATAAATTTTTAAAAACACAAGAAAAAAAACGATTTGAATTGAACACAGCCAAATCTGCATGCAACAACTGAAAATTTCCTTTTTTTTCGACATCAAACCCTTAAAAAAAGGACTTTTATTTTTTTATTTCTAGAGGGGGCCAATAAATTGTATTAAGTACATAGTAGATATGAACTCGGAAATAAAATCTGTTAACCGAGTTTCGATGAAATTTTAGGGTATTTCATTTTTGGCCTGGAATTTTCCGATCATAAATTTTAATAAATTAAAAGTTGCAACCACCGTAAAAATAAAAATATTAACGGGGTGCGAAAATACTTTGAAATTCCATCCTTTCTCGTTTATCTTGAAGTGCCGTGCTTGAAGAATATTTACGAGCTTTTTTTCAATGCTGTTGAATATCCGTTGAAAGCACAGGTTCCACAATCTAATAAAGTTAAATTATATTAAGGTGTTTGAGACTCCATTTTGAATTAAAACTGACAAAATGCTTAGATTCGAGACTATTAAAAAAATATCAATATAAAAACAAATCAATGTAAAACATCAACATTGAATCATTTAGAAATGTACGGAACTCATATTTTTTATATCTGTAAACATTTTTCTATATCGAGAAAGTATAAATTTATTTAGATAGGCAAAGAAATTTTTACTTGAATTATTTCTACAACTCTATTTCTTTTTTTTTGATGGGGGCAGCTTCGCACAAATTTCATCCCTATATTTTTTTGTATACGCCCTTGTAAATGATAGGATGATTCTGAAATTTGCTTCCCCATTAAATTAATAACAGAGCTCATGGATTCCAGATTTACAATATTTACAATCCAGCAATATAAACAGTTGCATGCGGAGTGATTATAATTTTCTCTCGCAACAGTTTTGCCCCAAGGATTAAAGTCGTTACGGTTATTATTATGCGCATGGATTCGTCTCTGATGCATTATCTTGTTAGATTATCCTCCAGTTGGTATCAGTCCAGATTCTGTTCTCAGTCCTTCTCGTGCCGATAACTTTGCTAAATAATAAAGGAATTGATTCTTTGCCGCAAACTCTGATTTTCTAATCCCAATATCTTTGGAACCCAATGTCGTAAACCTTTGATATTTCAAACTTATATTTTTTGATCTAACAAAAGTCATAGTTTGAAATTTCAAAGGTTTACGACGTTGGAATTAAAATATATTGGGATTAGAAAATTAGAGTTTGTTGCAAAGAGTCAATTTCGATTAAATACTTTAGACTGGGTCGCAACTTTTTTGTTGTTGTTTTGGAATGACATTTAAAAAATATAATTTAAGTTGCTAGATGTGTGTAAGATTTGCGTTATTACCCCGTAAGTTATTTAACACGAAAAAGAAGCTTTAAAATCTAGATTCGTTAAACATAAATTTAAAATTAGAAATTCAAATTAAAACTTTGTGCAAGTGCAATTTCGAGCGAGTTTAATGATCTTTAAGACCCAGGATATATTTTAGTCCGTTTATTATTTCGCTTTTTAAAACGAGGAAAAGCTTTAAACTATTGATATACGTTATTTGTAAAAGCTAAAACTTAAGAATACCGCATTTACTACAAGTTATGTTAGAATACTTTAGATGGAATTGAAATTGAAAAAAAATCTAGGAATCTAGATTATAAATTCAATTTTGATGGAATTTATCACACCTAATATTTCCCGTTGTAGGGTGATTAAGTAGCTTTATCGCCCTACAACAGGGCAATAAATTAACGTTTTCACACTGCTATTAAAATTTCAAATTTCATACCTAATGTGTATAATTGTAGGGTGATAAAGTTACTTAATCACCCTACAACAGGGTGATAAAGTAACTTTTTCGACCAGGGGCGTACGAGGGGGGGCCGCGCCCCCCGCCCCCCTCTTTGCGTGCCCCACTCTGAGAGGCTGAGGGGGGCATCCATGGGGGAGGCTCTTTTAATATTACATCTGCTTGCATTTCCCTTCCTCAGGTCAGGCACAGTGGTGTACCTAGGGGGGGGGGCAGTGTTCTCTTGCCCCCCCTGGGAGTTCCAGAAATACAAAATTAAAAGGAAACTACGTTTAGAAAGTAACACCTGACAATGACAAAGACTAAGGATTTGTCTAAATTCACTGTTAATACAAGGAGAGAAAAGTTTTAGCCTTCTAAAGAGAATACTTCTTTACGCAAGATGTACTATGACGGAGAGCAGACTTAACGATCTTGCACTTATAGCCTGCTTTACACCCTATAAGGCTGTCTGAGCTCTCTACTGAAAAAAATCATTAAAATGTTTGTGCAAGCAAATCCCAGAAAATTGTAGCTTAAAGATTTGGTTAAAATGTAGATTAGTAAATTCTATCTAAAAATTTCAGAAGAAATTTCGTTTATTCGTAAAAATATAATTTTTGATGATGCTGTGTTTATTGATTTAGTTAGCTGTGATCAAGAAATATATAGACCAGGAACCGCCATATCTAATGCGTCAAATTTGTGTACTGCAGTGGGAGGCGATCAAAACAAAGAATTCAGGGGCAAAACATCATTTATAAGGGGGGGGGTGAAATAAAGTACATTGCTATCGTAGACACGAATACTGATTATAAAACGAAAGACTATTTGTTACTTGAGAGTATATGCTTTAAAGACAGGAGAGGGAAATGATAATATCCAAGATTATATTCAAATTGTAAAACTTTATAT